>NC_041387.1:550965296-550965714 GCF_002162155.2 Triticum dicoccoides | reverse complement strand
AGCATTGTCCCAAGTGAGGAAAGGATGATGGAGGCTATGATTCCCCACAAGTCGGGATGAGACTCCGGACAAAAAAAGAGAGGCCAAAGAGCCCAAAATAAAAAATGAGAGAAAAGAGAGAAGGGGCAATGTTACTATCCCTTTTCCATAGTTGTGCTTCAAAGTAGCACCATGATCTTCATGATAGAGAGTCTCCTATTTTGTCCTTTCATATAGTAGTGGGAATTTTCATTATAGAATTTGGATTGTATATTCCAATGATGGGCTTTCTCAAATTGCCTAGGTCTTCGTGAGCAAGCAAGTTGGATGCACACCCACTTATTTTCTTTTTGAGCTTTCATAAACTTATAGATCTAGTGCATCTGTTGCATGACAAAAACGCTACTCACTCACATTGATATCTATCGATAGGCATCTC
>NC_041387.1:550942230-550964790 GCF_002162155.2 Triticum dicoccoides | reverse complement strand
TTGATACGCCTAGTTGATGTGAGACTATCTCCTTCTTTTTGTCTTCTACACAACCACCATATTCTATTCCACCTATAGTGCTATATCCATGGCTCATGCTCATGTATTGCGTGAAAGTTGAAAAAGTTTGAGAACATCAAAAGTATGAAACAATTGCTTGGCTTGTCATCGGGGTTGTGCATGATAAAATACTTAGGGATAACTTTTTTGGCCATGTTATTTTGAGAAGACATGATTGCTTTATTAGTATGCTTGAAGTATTATTGTTTTTATGTCAATATTAATTATTTTTTGTTTTGAATCTTATGGATCTGAATATTCATGCCACAATAAAGAAAATTACATGGATAAATATGTTAGGTAGCATTCCACATCAAATATTCTATTTTTACCATTTACCTACTCGAGGACGAGTAGGAATTAAGCTTGGGGATGCTTGATATGTCTCCAATGTATCTATTATTTTTGATTGTTCTATGCTATTATATTATCTGTTTTGGATGTTTTATATGCATTAATATGCTATTTTATATTATTTTTGGGACTAACTTCTGTTTTTTCCTTGTTTATGAGTTTACAGAAAAAGGAATATCAAACGGACTCCGAACGGAATAAAAATTTATGATGATTTTTCTTGGACTAGAAGACATCCACGGAGCTTGGAGAGGAAGGTAGGAGGTGACCGAGGAGGCCACAAGCGTGCTAGGCGCGCCCAGGGGGCGCCCTGAGGGCTTGTGGGCCCATCAGGGGTCTCCTAACCTTAATCTTTGGCCTATAAATTCCCAAATATTCCCAAACCAACAAAAGCATCCACCAAAATACTTTTCTGCCGCAAGCCTATGTTCCCGTGAGATCCCATCTTGGGGCCTTTTCCGGCACCCTGCCAGAGGGGGATTCGATCACGGAGGGCATCTACATCAACCCTATTGCCTTCCGATGAAACATGAGTAGTTTACCACAGGCCTACGGGTCCATAGATAGTAACTAGATGGTTTCTTCTCTCTCTTTGATCTTCAATACAAGGTTCTCCTCGATGTTCTTGGAGTTCTATGCAATGAAATATTCTTTTGCGGTGTGTTTGTCAAGATCCAATGAATTGTGGATTTATGATCAGATTATCTATGAATATTATTTGAGTCTTTTCTGAACTCTTTTATGCATGATTAAATATCTTTGTATTTCTCTTTGAATTATCGGGTTGGTTTGGACAACTAGATTGGTTTTTATTGCAATGGGAGAGGTGCTTAGTTTTGGGTTCAATCTTGCGGTGTCCTCACCTAGTGACAAAGTAGGGGTAGCGAGGCACATATTGTATTGTTGCCATAAAGGATCCGGTCGATGTGTGGAGTAATAGTAGTAGATGCAGGATCATTTCGGTCTACTTGACATGCACGTGGTGCCTATATTCATAATCATTGCCTTGGATATCATCATAACTTTGTGCTTTTCTATCAATTGCTCGACAGTAATTTGTTTACCCACCATATGTTTTCTTTCAAGAGAGAAGCCTCTAGTGAAACCTATGGCCCCCGGGTCTATTTTCCATCATATATTTTCAGATCTTAAAACCAAAAATACTTTGCTGCAATTTATTTGTTTTTACTTTGTTATACGTTTTAGTAATCTTTATATCTATCCCTACCAGATCTTACCTTTGCAATTGACCGTGAAGGGATTGACAACCCCTTTATCGCGTTGGGTGCAAGTGTTTGATTGTTTGAGCAGGTGCATAGATTGGAGACTTGTGTGTACCTCCTACTAGTTTGATACCTTGGTTCTCAAACTGAGGGAAATACTTATCTCTACTTTGCTGAATCACCCTTTCCTCTTCAAGGGAATAACCAACGCCAAGCTCAAGAAGTAGCAACTAGTGAGCTCAATTCGGTGGCACCATGACTCGATCAACAGCTAGTTGAAGTTGAATTAACAGGAAGTTTAAATTTAATTTAAAATGATTTGAGTCATAGTATGAAATGAAATGTATGGGTCATGAATATCCATAATGAATGCATCAACATAAGCATAATCATATAAGATGGTCTCTACTGCACATAATATCAAGATGGCATAAATCCTACTGCAAAGATATGACATGAATGAAATAATGTGCACAAGATTCATATAGCACTTTAATACAATTAAATGCAATAAGATGAATTTTAATTCAAGTAAAAGTATTGCTATTGCAAGCCATCCTTGCAAATGATTGTTGTTGCTTGCCTTAGTTCAGAGGAGTGCCACAATACTCCTGGTCTTCTCCAAGGCAATCAGAACCTTTTGACAACATTTTAAAATGCAAAAAGAAAATGTCACATAAAGCCTTTATTGCACCAAAAAATATCTACAACACGAAAAATTCTCAAATTTGGCATGCAGAAACTTTTGCTCATAGCAAACCTATTACCACTACAAAAAAATACATTTCCGTGATGATACGTGTTTGTCATAGTAGGTCACATTTTCTGTCATACATGTACATCCATGATGATTTTATGACAGAATCAAGATAGTCATACTTGTGCTGTCATAGAAGTGTTCCATGACAATACCAAAATCATCGTCATGGAAGTGTCCACTTCCATGACGATAAATGTCGGGTCATGGAATGACTTTCCTCAAGGGTAACCGACACGTGGTATCCACCATAACGGGTCGCCATTAAGCTATTGAGTCCAGTTTTGGATCTGATAACCCGCTAACAGCCACGACCAATGGTGATTTTCCATGTGTAAAATTCTTATTGGCCGACGTAACCACGTGTCAACTCCGCGTTGGCACAGATGTCACTCATCCAATGGGCAAGATGCGCCTATGATATGTTGACATGTGGATCGGCCCATAAAGATTAAATGGGCCGACCTAGCTAAAGGCCCACAATATTTTGCAGACCATAATGGGCCGGCCCAGCTAAAGGCCCACATGATTTTGAAGACACTAGTGGGCCAGCCCGTTAATAGTCTGCCATGTTTTGGGCCAAATGCCAGCCCATATTTGATCCGTCCATTAAAATCATGCCACATTCTGGGCCTAATAAGGGCCCATATGAGATCTGGCCCGTTAATAGCCTACCATGTTCTGGGCCATATTATGACCCATATTAGATCCGTCCCTTTAAGGGCCTTTCATTCTTTGGGCTAAATTATGGCCCATATAAAATCGACCCGTCAACTAGACGCTGTGCTTTTGGGCCCACTTGAGGCCCGGTTAGGATTTCGGCCCATTTAATAATTCGACCTGGTATTAGTTTCAGCCTGTTAAAGGCCCGTCTAAAATTTTGGCCCTATATTTATTTTGGCCTATTAAAAGCCCGTCATATAGTTGGGCCTAATTATGGCCCGCTTTGCATCCGGCCTGCTCACAGCCGATAATCTGATTGGGCCGAACAAGGACCGAGACAATTTTGGTCTGTTAGCGTCCCGTGATGTGGTTGGCACAATCATGGGCCGAGGTTTATTTCGGCTTGATGTCGGCCCGTGAGCTGTTCGGCATGTTTCAGGCCCAAGCTACTTTTCAGCCTACTAAACGCCCATTTAATTTTCTTGCCAAAATAGGGCCGGCGGTTTACTCGGCCTATTAAATGTCTGATACTACTAGTGGGCCAGTTTACATTTAGGCCTATTAATGAACCCAGATGACTGGGCCCATGCTACAACCCATATATAGTGATCTGCATGACGGCACGATTATCACTACAGGAATCAGGCACTTTGCCATCAGCCATGGCTGACGGCAAAGGCATGCATGGTGGACGGCAAAGGCTTTTGTCGTTAGCCAGCACACGACACACATCCGGCTGAATGAACTATGGCAAAGGGCACGTTGCCGTCTGCTGGCAGATGGCAAAGACCTTTGCCTCTTTGTCGCATGCGAGCAGACTGCAAAGGGCATGGACGACAGAGGTTAGCGTTAGGTCCATTAAGGGGTTAACGGCGTGCTTTGTCATCTGTTGGCAGATGACAAAGACCTTTGCATCTTTGTCGTCTGCCAGCGGATGACAAAGTGCCCAAATAGGCCAGCCCCCAGGTGCCCCAGGTAGCTGACACGTGTCCAGCTATGCCGTCCGTTGGCAGATGGCAAAGTAACCAAATAGGCCAGCCTAGTGTGCCCCAGGTTGCACAGGTAGCTGCCATGTGGCAGCTTTGCTGTCTGCTGGCTGACGACAAACCTCTTTGGTGTCTGCCAGCAGACGGCAAAGTGCCTGTACTGCCCATGTTTTTTCTTCTTTTGTTTTTTCTTAAATTCAATCAGTTTCATAGATATATATATACATTTGCAAATACTTTCAACAAGCATAAACATATCCCTGCCATATGGTTATGATCATCCAACACATATACACACCCAACAACAAGCATATATAGGTCCATATCAAACATATCCAACGACAAGCCCATATCCAACAAGCATATATACAACGGTCTCATCCATACATACATATGTAGGTAGCAAGTTTAATATTGTTCCTACAAAATCAAAACAAAAAGGAAGGGCAAGGAGAAGAGTAGACTCCATGGACGCAAGATTCCATGATCTAAAGCAAATCTGCAAATTGGGAAAGAAGAGAGTTAGAACAAGAAGAAGAAGAGGAAGAGGAAGGAGAAGAAGAATAAGACTAGAAGAATAAGAATTTTTCTTCTTTATTTTTCTCCTCTTCTTTATCTTCTTCTTCTTCTAACTAAGGTAACCTAAGTAATTATGCCATTTTGTAGCTAACTGCTACGTCTTGAGCTTGCATTGGTTTTCCTTGAAGAGGAAAGAGTGATGCAGCACAGTAGCGTAAGTATTTCCCTCAGTTTTTGAGAACCAAGGTATCAATCTAGTAGGAGGCTCCTCACAAGTCCCACACACCTACACAAACAAACAAAGAACTCGCAACCAACACGATAAAGGGGTTGTCAATCCCTTCACGGCCACTTGCGAAAGTGAGATCTGATAGAGATAATATGATAAGATAAATATATTTTTGGTATTTTATGAAATAGATTGGAAAAGTAAAGATGCAAATAAAAGTAGATTGAAAGCTTATATGATAAAAGATAGACCCAGGGGCCATAGGTTTCACTAGAGGCTTCTCTCAAGATAGCATAAGTATTACGGTGGGTGAACAAATTACTGTCGAGCAATTGATAGAAAAGCAAATAATTATGAGATTTTCTAGGCATGGTCATGTATATAGGCATCACGTCCGTGACAAGTAGACCGACTCCTGCCTGCATCTACTACTATTACTCCACACATCGACCACTATCCAGCATGCATCTAGAGTATTAAGTTCATAAGAACAGAGTAACACTTTAAGAAAGATGGCATCCTGTAGAGGGATAAACTCATGCAATATGATATAAACCCCATCCTTTTATCCTCGATGGCAACAATACAATACGTGCCTTGCTGCCCCTGCTGTCACTGGGAAAGGACACCGCAAGATTGAACCCAAAGCTAAGCACTTCTCCCATGGCAAGAAAGATCAATCTAGTAGGCCAAACCAAACTGATAATTCGAAGAGACTTGCAAAGATAACTCAATCATACATAAAAGAATTCAGAGGAGATTCAAATATTTCTCATAGATAAACTTGATCATAAACCCACAATTCATCGGATCTCGACAAACACACCACAAAAAGAGTTACATCAAATAGATCTCCAAGAAGAGGAAGGAGAACATGGTATTGAGATTCAAAGAGAGAGAAGAAACCATCTAGCTAATAACTATGGACTCGAAGGTCCGTGGTAAACTTCTCACAACTCATCGGAGAGGCCTTGGAGTTGATGTAGAGGCCCTCCATGGTGGATTCCCCCTCCGGCAGAGTGCCGATGACGGCTCCAAGATGGGATCTCGCAGATACATAAGGTTACAGTGGCGGAAATAGTTTCTCGGTGGCTCCCTTGATGGTTTCGGGGTACATGGGTATATATAGCAGGAAGAAGTGCGTCGGTGGATGCCCGAGGGGCCCACGAGAGAGGGGGGCACGCCCAGTAGGGGGAGGGGCTCCCTCCACCCTCGTGGCTTCCTCGATTGCTTCTTGACTTGCACTCCAAGTCCTCTGGATCATGTTTATTCCAAAAATCACGCTCCCAAAGGTTTCATTCCGTTTGGACTTCGTTTGATATTCCTTTTCTTCGAAACACTAAAATAGGCAAAAAAACAGCAATACGGGCTGGGCCTCCGATTAGTAGGTTAGTCCCAAAAATGATATAAAAATGTAAAGTAAAGCCCATAAACATCCAAAACAGGTAATGTAATAGCATGGAACAATCAAAAATTATAGATACATTGGAGACATATCAAGCATCCCCAAGCTTAATTCATGCTCGTCCTCGAGTAGGTAAATGATAAAAACAGAATTTTTGATGTGGAATGCTACCTAGCATAATTCTCAATGTATTTCTGTTTATTGTGGCATGAATGTTCAGATCCAAATGATTCAAAATAAAAGTTCATATTGACATAACAAACAGTAATACTTCAAGCATACTAATAAAAGCAATCATGTCTTCTCAAAATAACATGGCTAAAGAAACTTCATCCATACAAAATCATATAGTTAGGCTATGCTTCATTTTCGTCACACAAAAATGCTCCCATCTTATACACCCCTGATGACAAGCCAAGCAATCATTTCGTACTTAATAATCTCAAACTTTTTCATCTTTCACGCAATACATGAGCGTGAGCCATGGATATAGCACTATGGGTGGAATAGAATAATGATGGGGATTGTGTGGAGAAGACAAAAAAGGAGAAAGTCTCACATTGACGACGATAATCAACGGGCTATGGAGATGCCCATCAATTGATGTCAACATGAGGGGTAGGGATTGCCATGCAACGGATGCACTAGAGCTATAAATGTATGAAAGCTCAACAAAAGAAACTAGTGGGTGTGCATCCAACTTGCTTGCTCATGAAGACCTAGGGCATTTGAGGAAGCCCATCGTAGGAATATACAAGCCAAGTTCTATAATGAAAAATTCCCACTAGTATATGAAAGTGACAACATATGAGACTCGCTATATGAAGAATATGGTGCTACTTTGAAGCAAAAGTGTGGAAAATTGATAGTAACATTGCCCCTTTTTTTCTTTGGCCTTTCCTTTTTTTTATTTTTGGCCTTTCTTCTTTTCTTTCTTTTTTTTCTTTGGCCTTTCTTTTTTTCTTTGGCCTTTCCTTTTTTTAGGGACAATTCTCTAATAATGATGATCATCACACTTCTATATATTTACAACTCATGAATTACAACTCGAAATTAGAACAAGATATGACTCTATATGAATGCCTCCGGCGGTGTACCGGGATGGGCAATGAATCAAGAGTGACATGTATGAAAATTTATGCATGGTGGCTTTGCCACAAATACGATGTCAACTACATGATCATGCAAGGCAATATGACAATAGTAATGCATGTCATGATGAAAAACGGAATGGTGGAAAGTTGCATGGCAATATATCTCGGAATGGCTATGGAAATGCCATAAATAGGTAGGTATGGTGGCTGTTTTGAGGAAGATATAAGGAGGTTTATGTGCTAAGCTTAACTGCCCCTTGATAAAAATCAAATTTAAATCCAAATTCAAATTGCAACTCAAATTAATATTTCTTCAAATAGTAAAACTAAAATGTTTGCATAATTCTGAAAACTGCCCTTATCATTTGTAATGTTGAAACCAACATCATTTGACTCATCAATCAATCTGTAGGAAATTTTAAAGTGATCCACATCATATTACTTGATCTTTTCAATTTCTGAAAATATTTAGACTTCACAAAATATTCTGAAACTTTTTTTTGCAACACCACAATATGTGCATGAATTATGTGCCAAGTTTCATATATAGAAAAATCTATTTTGATGGACTAACTAAAGGCAAAACACTAAAGGATTAATGTAACAGAAAATAGAAAAAGAAAATGGAAAAGACTAACTGTTCGATTGGGCCGCAAGTGCACATCCCAGCCCAACATCGGTTGTCCCCTACCTCTGTTCACTAGAGGTTGTGTGGATGCCACGCGCACGTCCGTGGTCATGGACGGCCACCTGCCGAGCATCCAGCCCCTCCCCAGTGCCTTACAAGACCCCCTTGATCGCATGGACAAAACCCTAGCCCTCATTTCCGCCTCCTCATGCCCCTCTCGTCCACACCGCGCGCAAGCAAAGCCCTGTCGCGATGGCCCCTGTCGTCTGTGTGCTCCCCGTCGACTCCGCCACCTGGATCCGTGTCCAGTAGACGCGCTGCATCCTTCTGCGTTGACTATGGCCACCAGCTCGTGCTAGGATGCAATGCAGAGTCAGATCCATCGTCGTCTTCCTCCTCGGACACCACCACCTTCGCATCAAATTCGTCGTCACCTGCACTTCTAAGCTGCCAGAGAGCTTTCCATACGCTCCACGGCGAGCTGCCAGGCTTTCCCCCTTTCTTCCTCTCGATTCCGTCGCCGCAGCACCATCCGCCACGCACTCCCCAGCCCATCTACCCCTGCTCGCGCGTGCTCGTCCACCCGTTGCCGCTCCCGCTCGCGTGCCCGCCCGCTCCCGCACTCGCCCGCTCTCGCACTCGCCGACTGCTACACACCAATGTCGCTTACACCCGAGTGCCACCGCTGCCGCTAGATGCCTCCCTAGCACAAGGAGCCACCACCATTGGACGCGCCACAACAACAACTTCCCAACGGGCCCATCCGCACGTCCTCCCGTCATCGGAATCGGCCGGCCGGAGCTCCTTCGCCCGTGCCGGATTAATGCCGGAGTTAGCGCACCACGTAGCATTGTTAATTAGCTCTAATGGTTGGGTTAATTAATCACTGACCGAATGAGAAGAGGGGCCCGTGCCTAATTAACTTAGTTCAGTTTTCTGGTTAGGATTAGTTTTAATTCATAAAAGTGCATCTAGCGCCCCCTTAGTGGTTTTCGAGTATTGAAGACAAATGGGTTAAGGGACTAATATGTTTGTGAGTGTACACAAGACTTATAGTCCCTGAAGATCTGGTTTAACCGAAGAAAGAAGACCCCTAAAAATGTATTTCTTCAAATGAAGAATTTGGTACGGCCTGTGAAGAAATTGAAGTGAAGAATTGGAAGCTTGAAGACTTTGTTTTCTTAGTTTCTTTTCTTTTTATTTGATTCATAGGAAAAACCGTACTGTTAAAGGGGGTCTAGGTGATATATATACCATTTTTCCCAAGTGATGCTCAAGCCTATACACACCCTACCACTTCGAGTGAAGTCTCTGGATATCTCTGATAGTGCTGACGAATTTGCTAGTGACAGAGTGTGGCACCCCAGCTCAGAGCAACCGGTTTACCTTGCATTGCCAGCCCAGAGATCAAGTCTTCTGGCAATACACAACAACTTGGTACAGAAAACAACCGCTTTATTGATCTCTAGCAGGTACATAAGTCGACGGTTACATGATGAAACGAGGCCAGACGGCACATCTGGTGCGGCTGAACTTATGTACATTATTTAGTAGACAAAGCATGGGCCTCGACGAAACATCTACGTAGCAGCGGAAAGACGACGTAGCAGAATTCCATCTCACAGGGACACTGCAGGGACACGGCCTAGATCGCAACGAATGGAACAACTCCAACTTTTGGTATAACTTCTCCTAAAATTGGCATGACATGCCAGGTGAGTACTTTGAATGTACTTGCAAGTTCAGAGCAAGAAAAGCAAATATGACAAACAATAACAACAATCGGGTTTTAATTCATGAACATGATGAAGTATACATGAAGTGCATCTGGTGCAACAACCTTGGTCCCTCTGACCAATTTACCATCTCGGTTTACCTCAGAACCCATATGATCAACTCACCATCATGATCCCCACTAGATCACCTCCGAAACCAACATAGTGGTCATGGCGATCTCAGAGTTTTTAGTGAGCATATTAGTTATTTCTATTGACCCATGGCGTGACCTACTATGAACTATGTCCATAACCGAGGACGCGACTATCGATAGATTATACACTCTATAAAGGTTGGTACATTGTACCCACACCACATAATTCATGGCCTCGTGCTCCCATTCGGGTGGACCAACAACATTCCGACAAAACCAATCTATTGCATGACACTCTCCCGGCCACTCTGACAAACTCCCTTTGGGCTAAGTCCTGGGTGGCCCCGATGTCACCGCATGACGTTGCTACTTCTTGAGCTTGCGTTGTTTTTTCACTTGAAGAGGAAAGGGTGATGCAGCAAAGTAGAGATAAGTATTTCCCTCAGTTAACAACCAAGGTATCAATCCAGTAGGAGGAACACACAAGTCTCCAATAATAGCAACTAAACAAACAAACAAATACTTGGACCCAACACAATAAAGGGGCTGTCAATACCTTCACGGTTACTTGCAAGGATGAGATTTGATAGAGATATGTATAAAAGATAAATAAAAGTGCAAAATAAAGTAAAGATAAATATATTGCAGCAAGTTATTTCTGGGTTTTTGGTTTTATAGATATGAAAATAATATGATAAGAATATACCCCGGGGCCATAGTTTTCACTAGAGGCTTCTCTCTTGAAAGAACGCATGCGGTGGGTAAACAAATTACTGTTGAGCAATTGATAGAAAAGCAAATAATTATGACAACATCTAAGGCAATGATCATGAAAATAGGCATCACATCTATGACAAGTAGACCGACTCCTGCCTGTATCTACTACTATCACTCCTCACATCGACCCCTATCCAACATGCATCTAGTGTATTAAGTTAACAAGAATGAAGTAACGCCTTAAGCAAGATGACATGATGTAGAGGGATAGATTCAATCAATATGAATAAACACCACCTTTTTATCCTTAATGTCAACAATACAAATACGTGTCGTGTCCCCTTCTGTCACTGGGATTGAGCACCTCAAGATTGAACCCATTACAAAGCACCTCTCCCATTGCAAGAAAAATCAATCTAGTTGGCAAAACCAAATCAATAGATCACAGATAAATACAAATCTATCTTAGTCATGCATTAAAGAGTTCAGAGAAGACTCAAATAATATTCATAGATAATCTGATCATAAACCCACAATTCACCGGATCTCAATAAACGCACCGCAAAAGAAGATTACATCGAATAGATCTCCAACAACATCGAGGAGAACATTGTATTGAAGATCAAAAAGAGAGAATAAGCCATCTAGGTACTAGATATGGACTCGTAGGTCTGTGGTAAGCTACTCACACATCATCAGATCTCATACGATACAGTATCGGAAAAGGTTGATGTAGAAGCCCTCCGTTATCGAGTCCCCCTATGATAGAGTACTAGAAAAGGCCCCAAGATGGGATCTCACAAGGACAGAAGCTAGCAGCGGCGGAAGCCCCTGGTATACGGGGAATATTTGGGTATTTTATAGAGGTGAGATTAGGGTTAGAGGTGCCACGGTTGGCCCACAAGCCCGCCCCCCTAGCGCGCGCTTGGTGAGCTTGTGGCCCATCTATGGCTCTTCTGGCCTCCTACCGAAGCTTCCTAGGTGTCTTCTGCTCCAAGAAAAATCATCAAAAAGTTTCGTTCCGTTTGGACTCTGTTTGGTATTGATTTTCTATAAAAGACAAAAACAAGGACAAAAAAACAACTGGCACTAGGCACTAGGTTAATAGTTAGTCCTAAAAAATTACATAAAATAGCATAATAATGCATATAAAACATCCAAGATGGATAACATAATAGCATGGAATAATCAAAATTATAGATACATTGGAGATGTATCAAGAATCCCCAAGCTTAATTCCTGCTCGTTCTCGAGTAGGTAAATGATAAAAACAGAATTTTTGATGTGGAATGTTACCTAACTTGTTTATCATGTAATCTTTTTTTATGTGGTATGAATATTCAGATCCATAAGATTTAAAACAAAAGTTTAATATTGACATTAAAAAAATAATACTTCAAGCATACTAAAAAGCAATCATGCCTTAAAATATCATGGCTAAAGAAAGTTATCCGTACAAAATCATATAATCTTGTCATGCTCTATCTTCATAACACAAAGTATTTATATTATGTACAACCCCAATGACAAGCCAAACAATTGGTTTATACTTTTAACGTTCTTAAGGTTTTTCAACTTTCACGCAATACATGAGTGTGAGACATGGATATAGCACTATACGTGGAATACAATATGATGATGGAGGTTGTGTGAAGAAGACAAAAAAGAAGAAAGTCTCACATCGACAAGGCTAATAAATGGGATATGGAGATGCCCATCAATTGATGTCAATGCAAGGAGCAGGGATTTCCATGCAACGAATGCACTAGAGCTATAAGTGCATGAAAGCTCGAAAGAAAACTAAGTGGGTGTGCATCCAACTTGCTTGCTCACGAAGACCTAGGGCACTTTGAGGAAGCACATCATTGGAATATACAAGTCAAGTTCTACAATGAAAAATTCCCACTGGTAATATATGAAAGTGACAAAATAGGAGACTCTCTATCATGAAGAACATGGTGCTACTTTGAAGCACAAGTGTGGAAAAGAATAGTAACATTGTCCCTTCTCTCTTTTTCTTACATTCATTTTTTTCCTTTCTCCTTTTTCTTTTGGGCTCTTTGACCTCTTTTTATTTATTTAAGTCCGGAGTCTCATCTCGACTTGTGGGCGAATCATAGTCTCCAACATCCTTTCCTCACATGGGACGATGCTCTAATAATGATGATCATCACACTTTTATTTACTTACAACTCAAGAATTACAACTCGATACTAGAACAAAGATATGACTATGTGAATGCCTCCGGTGGTGTACCGGGATGTGCAATGTTCTAGTGTGACATGTATAAAAAATATGAACAGTGGCCAAGCCACAAATACTATGCCAACTATATGATCATGCAAAGCTATATGACAATGATGGTATGTGTCGTAATAAAACAAAACAATGGAAGGTGCATGGCAATATATCTCAAAATGGCTATGGAAATGCCATAATAGGTAGGTACACTGGCTATTTTGAGGAAGACATAAGGTGGCTTATGTGTGAAAGAGTGCATCATATCATGGGTTTGGATGCACTGGTGAAGTTTGCACCAACTCTCAAGGTGAGAAAGGGAAATGCACGGTACCGTAGAGGCTAGCAATGGTGGAAGGGTGCGAGTGCTTATAATCCATGGACTCAACAATAGTCTTAAAGAACTCACATACTTATTGCAAAATTTTATTAGCCCTCGAAACAAAGTACTAATACGCATGCTCCTAAGGGGGTAGATTGGTAGGAAAAGACCATCGCTCGTCCCCGACTGCCACTCATAAGGAAGACACACAAAAATAAATTATGCTCCAACTTCATCGCATAGAGAGAGCCCATAAGTGCATGAACAAAACCTTAACACAAATATTCTTACTAAACCTCAATTACTCACTATCATGACTCTGATATCACCATCATTATATCTCAAAATAAATGCAAGGAATCAAACTTCTCATATATTCAATGATCTTCACGAAAGTTTTTATTATATCCCTCTTGAATACCTTATCATATTAGGACTAAATTTATAACCTAAGCTATTTATAAGACTCTCAAAATAATATAAGTGAAGCATGAGAGTTCATCAATTTCATCAAAATAAAACCACCACCATGCTCTAAAAAGATAGAAGCGAAGCACTAGAGCAACTACCTAGCTCAAAAGATATAAGTGAAGCACATAGAGTATTCTAATAAATTCTTGATTAATGTGTGTCCCTCTCAAAAGGTGTGTACAGCAAGGAAGATTGTGGAAAACTAAAAAGCAAAGACTTATATAATACAAGACGCTCCAAGCAAAACACATATCATGTGGTGAATAAAAATATAGCCTCAAGTAATTTACCGATGGATCGTAGACAAAATAGGGGATGCCATCCGAGGCATCCCCAAGCTTAGATGCTTGGTTGTCCTTGAATATTACCTTGGGGTGGCTTGGGCTTCCCCAAGCTTTGGCTCTTGCCACTCCTTATTCCATATTTCATCGAAACTTCACCCAAAACTTGAAAACTTCACAACACAAAACTCAACAAGAAACTCATGAGATCCGTTAGTATAATAAAGCAAATCACCATTTCTAGGTACTGTTATCTCACTTTAATTTTATATTGGTGTTATATCTACTGTATTATAACTTCTCCATGGCTCATACCCCCCGATACTACCCATAGATTCATCAAATAAGCAAACAAAACAATGAAAACATAATATGTCAAAAACAGAATAGTTTGTAGTAATCTGGACTTTAACCAAACTTCCGTAACTCCAAAAATTCTGAAAAATTAGAAAAACATAGGCTATTTGTATATAAATCGTATGTAAAAAGTTCATAGCTTTATCACGCTCCAGTGAATTTTAACAATTCTTCTACTGGACACAAAAGTTTCTATTTTTTAGCAAAATCAAATCAACTATCACCCAAATCATCCCAAAGGTCTTACTTGGCACAATCACTAATTAAAATACTAAAACACAATCATAACAGAAGTATAATTACATATTTATTGAAAAATAGAAGCAAAAAACAAAAAACATAAAATAAAATTGGGCTGCCTCCCAACAAGCGCTATTTTTACGCCCCTAGCTAGGCATATTGCATAGATCTAGGTATTGCCATCTTTGATATTCAATCCATAAGTAGCACCCATAATAGATTCATATGGAAACCTAATTTTCTTTCTTGGAAATTATTTAATGCCCTTCCTTAATGGAAATTGAAATCTAATGTTTCCTTCTTTCATATCAATAATTGCACCAATCATTGTAAGGAAAGGTCTACAAAGAATAATATGGCATGTAGGATTGCAATCTATATCAAGCACAGTAAAATCTACGGTCACATAATTACTATTTGCAACAATAAGAACATCATTAATCCTTCCCATAGGTTTCTTAATAGTGGGATCTGCTAGGTGCAAATTTAAGGAACAATCATCAAGTTTCTAGAAACCTAGCACATCACATAATGTTTTTGGAACAGTGCAAATGCTAGCACCTAAATCACATAAAGCATTGCACTCATAATCTTTAATATTAATCATAACAGTAGGTTCCCATTCATCATAAAGCTTTCTAGGGATTGAAACTTCCAACTCTAGTTTTTCTTCAAAAGATTTTATCATAGCATCAATAATTTGTTTAGTAAAAGCCTTATTTTGATTATAAGCATGAGGTGAATTAAGCATATATTGTAACAATGAAATACACTCAGGCAAAGAACAATTATCATAATTAAAATCCTTGAAATCCAAAAGAGTGGGCTCATCACTAGTTAAAGTTTTGACCTTGCCAAACCCACTTTTATCAATTTTTTCATTAAGATCTTCACCATCCAAATTATTGAGACGCCTTCTAGCTAAAGTTGACTCATCTCCAGTTCCTTCTCTATCATGTTTTATATAAGAAAGCAAAGATTCAATAGGAGTCACACCAGTCACTTTAAGATCTTCATCAAGATTAGCGCAAAACCTAGAAGAACACACTTTTTCTAGCCATTCTCTCTTACCACGCATCCTAGCGGTTCTCTCCCTACTTTCATTAATAGAAATTTGAATATATTTCAGAGACTCATTAATATCAAGATTTGGTGGCATATATCTAATCTTAAAAGAATCAATCTCATGAGAAATTCTATCCACGTTTCTAGCCAAATCATCAATCTTAAGCAATTTTTCTTCTACCATAGCACTGAAAATCTTTTGGGAATTTATAAAATATTTAATATTATTCTCAAGATCAAAGGGTATATTATTATAATTTTCATAAGAATTGTTGTAGGAATTACCATAATTGTTAGAGGAATTGCTAGGAAACGGCTTGGATTGAAATTACCTCTATACGCGTTATTACCAAAATTGTTCCTACCAACAAAATTCACATACATTCATTGTTATTCTCAATCAAAGTAGACAAAGGCATGTCATTAGGATCAATATCAGCACTCTTGCTAGCAATCAATGTCATAAGTTCATCCATCTTTCCACTCAAAGTATTAATTTCTTCAATATTATGTACTTTTTTACTAGTAGAAGATCTTTCGGTATGCCATTGAGAGTAATTTGCAATAATATTATCTAGGAGTTTAGTAGCTTATCCTAATGTAATTTCTATAAAAGTACCTCCCGTGGCGCAATCTAAAATATTTCTAGATGCAAAATTCAATCATGCATAATTTTTTTATATGATCATCCATAAATTTAAACCATGCGTAGGGCAATTTCTTATCATTGATTTCGTCCTCTACCAAGATTGTGCAACATGTTCATGATCAAGTTGCTTAAAATTCATTATATCATTCCTAAGGGAGATGATCTTAGTGGGAGGAAAGTACCTGGAAATAAAAGCATCCTTACACTTATTCCATGAATCAATACTATTTTTAGGCAAGGAAGAAAACCAAGTTTTAGCACGACCAACGGAAATAGCTTCAAGTTAACAATATAATTATCAACATATTTTTTATTTTGCATATCACACAATTCAATGAAAATATTAAGATGGGATGCAACATCCTCATTAGGACTACCAGAAAATTGTTCTTTCATAACAAGATTCAACAAAGCGGCATTAATTTCATACGATTCCGCACTAGTGGAGGGACCAATCGGAGTACTAATAAAATCATTATTATTAGTGTTGGAAAAGTCACACAAATGTTTATTGAGACATCTTGACGAAGCAAGCAATCTAGCACACAAGCAAACAAAAGGCAAACGAAAAGATGAACAGAAAGAAGGCGAATAAAAAGGCAAATATATTTATGTTTTTCTGAAAACGTTTTAGAAGTTGGGGAGAGGAAAACGAGAGGCAAATGGTGAATAATGTAAATGCAAGAGATGAGAGTTTGTGATTGGTACTTGGTAGGCTTGATGTAGAACCTCCCCGGCAACGGTGCCAGAAATTCGTCCTGCTACTTCTTGAGCTTGCGTTGGTTTTTCCCTTGAAGAGGAAACAATGATGCAACAAAGTAGAGATAAGTATTCCCTTGGTTAAGAACCAAGATATCAATCCAGTAGGAGGAACACACAAGTCTCCAATAATAGCACCTGCACAGACAAAAAAAATACTTGCACCCAACGCGATAAAGGGGTTGTCAATCCCTCCACGGTTACTTGCAAGGATGAGATCTGATAGAGATAGGTATAAAATATAAATAAAAGTGCAAAATAAAGTAAATATAAATAAATTGCATCAAGGTATTTATGGGTTTTTGGTTTTATAGATCTAAAAATAATATGATAAAAATAAACCTCGGGGCCATAGTTTTAAGTAGAGGCTTCTCTCTTGAAAGAACACATGCGGTGGGTAAACAAATTACTATTGAGCAATTGATAGAAAAGGGAATAATTATGATGACATCTAAGGCAATGATCATGAATATAGGCATCACATCCGTGACAATTAGACCGACTCTTGCCTGCATCTACTACTATTACTCCTCACATCGATCGCTATCCAGCATGCATCTAGTGTATTAAGTTAACAAGAATAGAGTAACGCCTTAAGCAAGATGACATGATGTAGAGGGATAGATCCAATCAATATGAATAAACCCCACCTTTTTATCCTTAATGGCAACAATACAAATATGTGTCATGCCCCCTTCTGTCACGGGGATTGAGCACCGCAAGAGTGAACCCATTACAAAGCACCTCTCCCATTGCAAGAAAAATAAATCTAGTTGGCCAAACGAAATCAATATATTGGAGAGAAATACAAAGCTATCTTAATCATGGATAAGTGAGTCAGAGAAGACTCAAATAATATTCATAGATAATCTGATCATAAACCCAGAATTCATCGGATCTCAACAAACGCACCGCAAAAGAATATTACATCAAATAGATCTCCAAGAACATCGAGGAGAACATTGTATTGAAGATCAAAGAGAGAGAACAAGCCATGTAGCTACTAGCTATGGACCCGTAGGTCTGTGGTAAACAACTCACACATCATCGAAAGGGCAACAAGGTTGATGTAGAAGCCCTCCGTAATTGAATCCCCTTCCGGCAGAGTACCGGGAAGGACCCCAAGACGGGATCTCACAAGGACAGAAGCTTGTGATGGTGGAAAAGTATTTTTGGTGTGCCCCTAGTATACGAGGAATATTTGGGTGTTTATATTGCTGAGATTACAGTTAGAGGTGCCACGATGGACCCATAAGCTCGGGGGGCGCCCTCCTAGGGCACGACTGGTGAGCTTGTGGCCCATCCATGGCTCTTCTAGCCTCCTCCGGAGCTTCCTAGGTGTCTTCTGGTCCAAGAAAAATTGTCAAAAAGTTTCGTTCCGTTTGGACTCCATTTGGTATTGATTTTCTGTAAAATACAAAAACAAGGAAAAAAACAGCAACTGGCACTTGCCACTAGGTTAATGGTTAGTCCCTAAAAATGATATAATATAGCATATAAAACATCAAGATGGATAATATAACAGCATGGAACAATAAAAAATTATAGATACATTGGAGACATATCAGACATCCGCCACCTTCGTGGCCGACCACCGTCGTGGACAAAACTAAAATAAGGTCCCACATGAGGACAATGGTACCATACAACTGCGGTCAAACAAGGTTATGGCTGCCTACCGGGCCTGGGCAGCGCGAGCACATATCCTTCGCTAGTTGGAGGCACTGGCTAGAGGCATGACAATAAACCGAATTAGGGCCTCCCCACCCAGGCAAGTGTGGTTGCACTGGCGATACGTCTGCAATGTATCTATAATTTTTGATTGTTTCATGCTATTATATTATCTGTTTAGGATGTTTTATATGCATTAATATGCTATTTTATATTATATTTGGGACTAACTTATTAACCCAGAGCCAGTTTCTGTTTTTCCTTGTTTTCGAGGTTTACAGAAAAGGAATATCAAATGGAGTCCAAATGGAATAAAACTTTTCGATGATTTTTCTTGAACCAGAAGACATCCACGAATCTTGGAGAGGAAGGCAGGAGGTGACCGAGGAGGCCACAAGCGGGCCTGCCGCACCCCCGGGGGGGGGGGGGGCGCCCTGAGGGCTTGTGGGCCCCTCGAGGGTCTCTTAACCCTAACCTTTGGCCTATAAATTCCCAAATATTCCCAAACCAACATAAGCGTCCACCAAAATACTTTTCCACCACCGCAAGCCTCTGTTCCTGTGAGATCCCATCTTGGGGCCTTTTTCGACACCTTGCCGAAGGGCAATTTGATCACGGAGGGCATCTACATCAACCCTATTGCCCTTCCGATGAAGCTTGAGTTGTTTACCATAGACCTACGGGTCCATAGCTAGTAGCTAGATGACTTCTTCTATCTCTTTAATCTTCAATACAATGTTCTCCTTGATGTTCTTGGAGTTCTATTCGATGTAATATTCTTTTGCGGTGAGTTTGTCGAGATCCAATGAATTGTGGATTTATGATCAGATTATTTATGATTATTATCTGAGTCTTTTCTGAACTCTTTTATGCATGATTAAATATCTTTGTATTTCTCTTCGAATTATCGGTTTGGTTTGGCCAACTAGATTGGTTTTTCTTGCAATGGGAGAGGTGCTTAGTTTTGGGTTCAATCTTGCGGTGTCCTCATCCGGTGACAAAGTAGGGGTAGCGAGGCACATATTGTACTATTGCCATCAAGGATAAAAAGGTGGGGTTTATGTCATATTGCTTGAGTTTATCCCTCTACATCATGTCATCTTACTTAAAGCGTTGCTCTGTTCTAATGAAGTTAATACTCTAGATGCAGGCAGGAGTCGGTCAAAGAGTAACAGTAGTAGACGCAGGATCATTTTGGTCTACTGGACACGGACGTGATGCCTATATTCATAATCATTGCCTTGGAATTCGTCATAACTTTGCACTTTTCTATCAATTGCTCGATAGTAATTTGTTTACCCACCGTATGTTTTCTTTCAAGAGAGAAGCATCTAGTGAAACCTATGGCCCCCGGGTCTATTTTCCATCATATTTTTTCAGATCTATAAACCAAAAAAAAAATCCAAAAATACCTTGCTGCAATTTTTTTTACTTTTTTTATGTTTTAGTAATCTTTTATATCTATCTCTATCAGATCTCACGTTTGCAATTGACCACGAAGGGATTGACAACCCCTTTATCACGTTGGGTGCAAGTGTTTGATTGTTTGTGCAGGTGCATAGATTGGAGACTTGCGTGCACCTCCTACTGGATTGATACTTTGGTTCTCGCACTGAGGGAAATACTTATCTCTACTTTGCTGCATCACCCTTTGCTCTTCAAGGGAAAACCAACGCAAGCTCAAGAAGTAGCAGGAAGAATTTCTGGCGCCGTTGGCGGGGAGGTTCTACATCAAGCCTACCAAGTACCCACCATAAACTCTCATCTCTTGCATTACATTATTCACCATTTGCCTCTCGTTTTCCTCCCCCACTTATAAAATATTTTTAGAAAATCACAAAAATATTTGCCTTTTTATTCACCCTTCTTCCGTTCGTCTTTTCATTTGCTTTTTGATTGTTTATGTGCAAGATTGCTTGTTTGGCTATCATGGCTAGATCCTTTATCATAGTTGATACCCCAGAAACTAAAGTTATTAATTTTAAACAAAGGGATGCGGAGAATCTAAAAGATGCTTGGTATAGAATTTGCAATGCTCAAAATAGATGTACTCGTAAGCAATCCACTACCATTCTTCTTCGGAATTTTTATGTGGGTGTTACTACTTGGTACAGATATGTGCTAGACACCATTGCTGGGTGGAATTTCTTGGGTAGTCACACAATGGATGCTTACAATGCTATGTTAAATCTAGTGGGATCACCATCACTCATGGTTAATGAAACAATTTTAACTTTGGAACATGTGATGCAAAGGCTTGATATTATTGAGAATAAAATCGCTATCGTAGAGATTATTGAAAACCTGGATAAGAAGATTCATAATCAAATTACTCAATATGGATCGAAGGTAGGAATCACTTTGAAGAATCTAAAGGAAAAATAACCCATAG
This sequence comes from Triticum dicoccoides, assembly GCF_002162155.2. NCBI lineage: Eukaryota > Viridiplantae > Streptophyta > Magnoliopsida > Poales > Poaceae > Triticum > Triticum dicoccoides. The sequence goes on along the minus strand of NC_041387.1, from coordinate 550,943,840 downwards.
TTAATGAGAAGATAGATCAAGGTTCTACTAGAATTGATAAGCTAGAAGATATTATTACCAACTTGGGTTCCACTTTTGCCTCCGTTAAAACTGCTCCAAAATTTCCTCCTACTAAAGCTGCTAAGTTTATTTATGTTCCTAAAAATAAGGGTGAATCTTCTAGTAAACGAAACAAAGATCTTAAGATGATAAGTGTTCACCTTGTCTTTATTAATATTATTAAGGAACCAATTGCTACGAGTGAATTTCTTGATTTATTTCGTAGGAGCATGTTTATTAATAAAACCAAAGAAGGGTTTTTAAGTGTGCGGTTGAGGAATTGCGTACCAAAGATGAAAAATACCTACATCTATGTTCTATTCCCAGCTAGGGGCGTTAAACAATAGCGCTTGTTGGGAGGCAACCCAATTTTATTTTTATGTTTTTTGGCTCCGTTTTCAATAAATACACATTATTACCTCTGTAGTAATTGTGTTTTTGTATTTTAGTTAGTGTTTGAGCCAAGCAATGATGGTCTACGGTGATAGTTGATTCGATCTAGCTGAAAAACAAAAACTTTTGTGCCCAGTAAAACAATTTTAGAAAATCATAAAAACGTGATTTTGATCTGAATTTTTTACACAAGATTTATATACAATTTCCCAGGTTGTCTTAATTTTTAAGAATTTTTGGAGTTACAGAAGTATACAAAGTTTCCAGATTTCTACAGACTGTTCTGTTTTTGACAATTCTGTTTTCTATGTGTTGTTTGCTTATTTTGATGAATCTATGGGTAGTATTGGAGGGTATGAACCATGGAAAAGTTGGAATACAGTAGATATAACACCAATATAAATTTAGAACAAGTTGACAACAGTACCCAAAGTGGTGACTTATTTTTTTATTCTAACGAATCTCATGATTTTTTTGTTGAGTTTTGTGTTGTGAAGTTTTCAAGTTTTGGGTAAATATTTGATGGACTATGGAATAAGGAGTGGCAAGATCCCAAGATTGGGGATGCCCAAGGCACCTCAAGGTAATATTCAAGGACAACCAAGCATCTAAGCTTGGGGATGCCCCGGATGGCATCCCCTCTTTCATCTTCGATCCATCGGTAGATTTACTTGAGGCTATATTTTTATTCACCACAAGATATGTGTTTTGCTTGGAGCGTCTTGTATAATATGAGTCTTTGCTTTTTATTTTGCCACAATCATCCTTGCCATACACACCTTTTGATAGAGACATGCATGGATCATGAATTTATTAGAATACTCTATGTGCTTCACTCATATCTTTTGAACTAGGCAATTTGCTCTAGTGCTTCACTTATATCTTTTTAGAGCACGGCGTTAGCTTCATTTATAGAAATTGTTGAGTTCTCATGCTTCATTTATATTATTTTGAGAGTCTCTAAACAACATGGTAATTTGCTTACGTTATGAATTTAGTCCTAATATGATGGGCATCCAAGAAGGATATAATAAAAACTTTCATATAAAGAGCATTGAATACTATGAGAAGTTTGATTCCTTGCATTTGTTTTGATATATAAAGATGGTGATATTAGAGTCATGCTAGTGAGTAATTGTGTATTGGTAGAATTACTTGTGTTAAAGTTTGTGATTCCC
>NC_041387.1:550927645-550940902 GCF_002162155.2 Triticum dicoccoides | reverse complement strand
AGAAGACATCCACGGAGCTTGGAGAGGAAGGTAGGAGGTGACCGAGGAGGCCACAAGCGTGCTAGGCGCGCCCAGGGGGCGCCCTGAGGGCTTGTGGGCCCATCAGGGGTCTCCTAACCTTAATCTTTGGCCTATAAATTCCCAAATATTCCCAAACCAACAAAAGCATCCACCAAAATACTTTTCTGCCGCAAGCCTATGTTCCCGTGAGATCCCATCTTGGGGCCTTTTCCGGCACCCTGCCAGAGGGGGATTCGATCACGGAGGGCATCTACATCAACCCTATTGCCTTCCGATGAAACATGAGTAGTTTACCACAGGCCTACGGGTCCATAGATAGTAACTAGATGGTTTCTTCTCTCTCTTTGATCTTCAATACAAGGTTCTCCTCGATGTTCTTGGAGTTCTATGCAATGAAATATTCTTTTGCGGTGTGTTTGTCAAGATCCAATGAATTGTGGATTTATGATCAGATTATCTATGAATATTATTTGAGTCTTTTCTGAACTCTTTTATGCATGATTAAATATCTTTGTATTTCTCTTTGAATTATCGGGTTGGTTTGGACAACTAGATTGGTTTTTATTGCAATGGGAGAGGTGCTTAGTTTTGGGTTCAATCTTGCGGTGTCCTCACCTAGTGACAAAGTAGGGGTAGCGAGGCACATATTGTATTGTTGCCATAAAGGATCCGGTCGATGTGTGGAGTAATAGTAGTAGATGCAGGATCATTTCGGTCTACTTGACATGCACGTGGTGCCTATATTCATAATCATTGCCTTGGATATCATCATAACTTTGTGCTTTTCTATCAATTGCTCGACAGTAATTTGTTTACCCACCATATGTTTTCTTTCAAGAGAGAAGCCTCTAGTGAAACCTATGGCCCCCAGGTCTATTTTCCATCATATATTTTCAGATCTTAAAACCAAAAATACTTTGCTGCAATTTATTTGTTTTTACTTTGTTATACGTTTTAGTAATCTTTATATCTATCCCTACCAGATCTTACCTTTGCAATTGACCGTGAAGGGATTGACAACCCCTTTATCGCGTTGGGTGCAAGTGTTTGATTGTTTGAGCAGGTGCATAGATTGGAGACTTGCGTGTACCTCCTACTAGTTTGATACCTTGGTTCTCAAACTGAGGGAAATACTTATCTCTACTTTGCTGAATCACCCTTTCCTCTTCAAGGGAATAACCAACGCCAAGCTCAAGAAGTAGCAACTAGTGAGCTCAATTCGGTGGCACCATGACTCGATCAACAGCTAGTTGAAGTTGAATTAACAGGAAGTTTAAATTTAATTTAAAATGATTTGAGTCATAGTATGAAATGAAATGTATGGGTCATGAATATCCATAATGAATGCATCAACATAAGCATAATCATATAAGATGGTCTCTACTGCACATAATATCAAGATGGCATAAATCCTACTGCAAAGATATGACATGAATGAAATAATGCGCACAAGATTCATATAGCACTTTAATACAATTAAATGCAATAAGATGAATTTTAATTCAAGTAAAAGTATTGCTATTGCAAGCCATCCTTGCAAATGATTGTTGTTGCTTGCCTTAGTTCAGAGGAGTGCCACAATACTCCTGGTCTTCTCCAAGGCAATCAGAACCTTTTGACAACATTTTAAAATGCAAAAAGAAAATGTCACATAAAGCCTTTATTGCACCAAAAAATATCTACAACACGAAAAATTCTCAAATTTGGCATGCAGAAACTTTTGCTCATAGCAAACCTATTACCACTACAAAAAAATACATTTCCGTGATGATACGTGTTTGTCATAGTAGGTCACATTTTCTGTCATACATGTACATCCATGATGATTTTATGACAGAATCAAGATAGTCATACTTGTGCTGTCATAGAAGTGTTCCATGACAATACCAAAATCATCGTCATGGAAGTGTCCACTTCCATGACGATAAATGTCGGGTCATGGAATGACTTTCCTCAAGGGTAACCGACACGTGGTATCCACCATAATGGGTCGCCATTAAGCTATTGAGTCCAGTTTTGGATCCGATAACCCGCTAACAGCCACGACCAATGGTGATTTTCCATGTGTAAAATTCTTATTGGCCGACGTAACCACGTGTCAACTCCGCGTTGGCACAGATGTCACTCATCCAATGGGCAAGATGCGCCTATGATATGTTGACATGTGGATCGGCCCATAAAGATTAAATGGGCCGACCTAGCTAAAGGCCCACAATATTTTGCAGACCATAATGGGCCGGCCCAGCTAAAGGCCCACATGATTTTGAAGACACTAGTGGGCCAGCCCGTTAATAGTCTGCCATGTTTTGGGCCAAATGCCAGCCCATATTTGATCCGGTCCATTAAAATCATGCCACATTCTGGGCCTAATAAGGGCCCATATGAGATCCGGCCCGTTAATAGCCTACCATGTTCTGGGCCATATTATGACCCATATTAGATCCGTCCCTTTAAGGGCCTTTCGTTCTTTGGGCTAAATTATGGCCCATATCAAATCGACCCGTCAACTAGACGCTGTGCTTTTGGGCCCACTTGAGGCCCGGTTAGGATTTCGGCCCATTTAATAATTCGACCTGGTATTAGTTTCAGCCTGTTAAAGGCCCGTCTAAAATTTTGGCCCTATATTTATTTTGGCCTATTAAAAGCCCGTCATATAGTTGGGCCTAATTATGGCCCGCTTTGCATCCGGCCTGCTCACAGCCGATAATCTGATTGGGCCGAACAAGGACCGAGACAATTTTGGTCTGTTAACGTCCCGTGATGTGGTTGGCACAATCATGGGCCGAGGTCTATTTCGGCTTGATGTCGGCCCGTGAGCTGTTCGGCATGTTTCAGGCCCAACCTACTTTTCAGCCTACTAAACGCCCATTTAATTTTCTTGCCAAAATAGGGCCGGCGGTTTACTCGGCCTATTAAATGTCTGATACTACTAGTGGGCCAGTTTACATTTAGGCCTATTAACGAACCCAGATGACTGGGCCCATGCTACAACCCATATATAGTGATCTGCATGACGGCACGATTATCACTACAGGAATCAGGCACTTTGCCATCAGCCATGGCTGACGGCAAAGGCATGCATGGTGGACGGCAAAGGCTTTTGTCGTTAGCCAGCACAGGACACACATCCGGCTGAATGAACTATGGCAAAGGGCACGTTGCCGTCTGCTGGCAGATGGCAAAGACCTTTGCCTCTTTGTCGCACGCGAGCAGACTGCAAAGGGCATGGACGACAGAGGTTAGCGTTAGGTCCATTAAGGGGTTAACGGCGTGCTTTGTCATCTGTTGGCAGACGACAAAGACCTTTGCATCTTTGTCGTCTGCCAGCAGATGACAAAGTGCCCAAATAGGCCAGCCCCCAGGTGCCCCAGGTAGCTGACACGTGTCCAGCTATGCCGTCCGTTGGCAGATGGCAAAGTAACCAAATAGGCCAGCCTAGTGTGCCCCAGGTTGCACAGGTAGCTGCCATGTGGCAGCTTTGCTGTCTGCTGGCTGACGACAAACCTCTTTGGTGTCTGCCAGCAGACGGCAAAGTGCCTGTACTGCCCATGTTTTTTCTTCTTTTGTTTTTTCTTAAATTCAATCAGTTTCATAGATATATATATACATTTGCAAATACTTTCAACAAGCATAAACATATCCCTGCCATATGGTTATGATCATCCAACACATATACACACCCAACAACAAGCATATATAGGTCCATATCAAACATATCCAACGACAAGCCCATATCCAACAAGCATATATACAATGGTCTCATCCATACATACATATGTAGGTAGCAAGTTTAATATTGTTCCTACAAAATCAAAACAAAAAGGAAGGGCAAGGAGAAGAGTAGACTCCATGGACGCAAGATTCCATGATCTAAAGCAAATCTGCAAATTGGGAAAGAAGAGAGTTAGAACAAGAAGAAGAAGAGGAAGAGGAAGGAGAAGAAGAATAAGACTAGAAGAATAAGAATTTTTCTTCTTTATTTTTCTCCTCTTCTTTATCTTCTTCTTCTTCTAACTAAGGTAACCTAGGTAATTATGCCATTTTGTAGCTAACTGCTACGTCTTGAGCTTGCATTGGTTTTCCTTGAAGAGGAAAGAGTGATGCAGCACAGTAGCGTAAGTATTTCCCTCAGTTTTTGAGAACCAAGGTATCAATCTAGTAGGAGGCTCCTCACAAGTCCCACACACCTACACAAACAAACAAAGAACTCGCAACCAACACGATAAAGGGGTTGTCAATCCCTTCACGGCCACTTCCGAAAGTGAGATCTGATAGAGATAATATGATAAGATAAATATATTTTTGGTATTTTATGAAATAGATTGGAAAAGTAAAGATGCAAATAAAAGTAGATTGAAAGCTTATATGATAAAAGATAGACCCAGGGGCCATAGGTTTCACTAGAGGCTTCTCTCAAGATAGCATAAGTATTACGGTGGGTGAACAAATTACTGTCGAGCAATTGATAGAAAAGCAAATAATTATGAGATTTTCTAGGCATGGTCATGTATATAGGCATCACGTCCGTGACAAGTAGACCGACTCCTGCCTGCATCTACTACTATTACTCCACACATCGACCACTATCCAGCATGCATCTAGAGTATTAAGTTCATAAGAATAGAGTAACACTTTAAGAAAGATGGCATCCTGTAGAGGGATAAACTCATGCAATATGATATAAACCCCATCCTTTTATCCTCGATGGCAACAATACAATACGTGCCTTGCTGCCCCTGCTGTCACTGGGAAAGGACACCGCAAGATTGAACCCAAAGCTAAGCACTTCTCCCATGGCAAGAAAGATCAATCTAGTAGGCCAAACCAAACTGATAATTCGAAGAGACTTGCAAAGATAACTCAATCATACATAAAAGAATTCAGAGGAGATTCAAATATTTCTCATAGATAAACTTGATCATAAACCCACAATTCATCGGATCTCGACAAACACACCACAAAAAGAGTTACATCAAATAGATCTCCAAGAAGAGGAAGGAGAACATGGTATTGAGATTCAAAGAGAGAGAAGAAACCATCTAGCTAATAACTATGGACTCGAAGGTCCGTGGTAAACTTCTCACAACTCATCGGAGAGGCCTTGGAGTTGATGTAGAGGCCCTCCATGGTGGATTCCCCCTCCGGCAGAGTGCCGATGACGGCTCCAAGATGGGATCTCGCGGATACATAAGGTTACAGTGGCGGAAATAGTTTCTCGGTGTCTCCCTTGATGGTTTCGGGGTACATGGGTATATATAGCAGGAAGAAGTGCGTCGGTGGATGCCCGAGGGGCCCACGAGAGAGGGGGGCACGCCTAGTAGGGGGAGGGGCTCCCTCCACCCTCGTGGCTTCCTCGATTGCTTCTTGACTTGCACTCCAAGTCCTCTGGATCACGTTTATTCCAAAAATCACGCTCCCAAAGGTTTCATTCCGTTTGGACTTCGTTTGATATTCCTTTTCTTCGAAACACTAAAATAGGCAAAAAAAAACAGCAATACGGGCTGGGCCTCCGATTAGTAGGTTAGTCCCAAAAATGATATAAAAATGTAAAGTAAAGCCCATAAACATCCAAAACAGGTAATGTAATAGCATGGAACAATCAAAAATTATAGATACATTGGAGACATATCAAGCATCCTCAAGCTTAATTCATGCTCGTCCTCGAGTAGGTAAATGATAAAAACAGAATTTTTGATGTGGAATGCTACCTAGCATAATTCTCAATGTATTTCTGTTTATTGTGGCATGAATGTTCAGATCCAAATGATTCAAAATAAAAGTTCATATTGACATAACAAACAGTAATACTTCAAGCATACTAATCAAAGCAATCATGTCTTCTCAAAATAACATGGCTAAAGAAACTTCATCCATACAAAATCATATAGTTAGGCTATGCTTCATTTTCGTCACACAAAAATGCTCCCATCTTATACACCCCTGATGACAAGCCAAGCAATCATTTCGTACTTAATAATCTCAAACTTTTTCATCTTTCACGCAATACATGAGCATGAGCCATGGATATAGCACTATGGGTGGAATAGAATAATGGTGGGGATTGTGTGGAGAAGACAAAAAAGGAGAAAGTCTCACATTGACGACGATAATCAACTGGCTATGGAGATGCCCATCAATTGATGTCAACATGAGGGGTAGGGATTGCCATGCAACGGATGCACTAGAGCTATAAATGTATGAAAGCTCAACAAAAGAAACTAGTGGGTGTGCATCCAACTTGCTTGCTCATGAAGACCTAGGGCATTTGAGGAAGCCCATCGTAGGAATATACAAGCCAAGTTCTATAATGAAAAATTCCCACTAGTATATGAAAGTGACAACATATGAGACTCGCTATATGAAGAATATGGTGCTACTTTGAAGCAAAAGTGTGGAAAATTGATAGTAACATTGCCCCTTTTTTTTCTTTGGCCTTTCCTTTTTTTTTTATTTTTGGCCTTTCTTTTTTTCTTTGGCCTTTCCTTTTTTTAGGGACAATTCTCTAATAATGATGATCATCACACTTCTATATATTTACAACTCATGAATTACAACTCGAAATTAGAACAAGATATGACTCTATATGAATGCCTCCGGCGGTGTACCGGGATGGGCAATGAATCAAGAGTGACATGTATGAAAATTTATGCATGGTGGCTTTGCCACAAATACGATGTCAACTACATGATCATGCAAGGCAATATGACAATAGTAATGCATGTCATGATGAAAAACGGAATGGTGGAAAGTTGCATGGCAATATATCTCGGAATGGCTATGGAAATGCCATAAATAGGTAGGTATGGTGGCTGTTTTGAGGAAGATATAAGGAGGTTTATGTGTGATAGAGCGTATCGTATCACGGGGTTTGGATGCACCGGCGAAGTTTGCACCAACTCTCAAGGTGAGAAAGGGCAATGCACGGTACCGAAGAGGCTAGCAATGATGGAAGGTGAGAGTGCGTAGAATCCAGGGACTCAACATTAGTCAAAAGAAATCATATACTTATTGCAAAAATCTACAAGTCATCAAGAACCAAGCATTACGCGCATGCTCCTAGAGGGATAGATTGGTAGGAAAAGACCATTGCTCGTCCATGACTGCCACTCATAAGGATGCACAATCTAAGAACACCTCATGTTTCAAATTTGTTACACAACTTTAACCATACGTGCATGCTACGAGACTTGCTAACTTCAAAACAAGCATTCTTTAAATTCATAATTACCCAACTATCATGACTCTAATATCACTACCTCCATATCTCAAAACAATTATCAAGTATCAAATTGATTATAGCATTCAATTCACTTCATATGATAGTTTTTATTATACCCAACTTGGATGCCTACCATTCTAGGACCAATTTTATAACCATAGCAAATACCATGCTGTTCTAAGAGAATCTCAAAATAATATAAGTGAAGCATGAGAGATTAACAATTTCTTCAAAATTAAACCACCACCGTGCTCTAAAATATATAAGTGAAGCACTAGAGCAAAAATTATCTAGCTCAAAAGATATAAGTGAAGCACATAGAGTATTCTAATAAATTCCAATCAAGTGGGCTTCTCCCAAAAGGTGTGTACAGCAAGGATGATTGTGGTAAACTAAAAATCAAAGACTAATATCATACACGACGCTCCAAGCAAAACACATATCATGTGGCGAATAAAAATATAGCTCCAAGTAAAGTTACCAATGAACGAAGACGAAAGAGGGGATGCCTTCCCGAGGCATCCCCAAGCTTAGGCTTTTGGCTATTCTTGAATATCTTGGGGTGTCATGGGCATCCCCAAGCTTAGTCTCTTGCCACTCCTTATTCCATAGTGCATCAAATCTTTACCCAAAACTTGAAAACTTCACAACATAAAACTCAACAGGAAATCTCATAAGCTCCGTTAGTGCAAAAAAGAAAAACCACCACATAAGGTACTGTAATGAACTCATTATTTATTTATATTGGTGTTAAACATACTTTATTCCAAGTTCTCTATGGTTCATACCCTTACATTCTAGCCATAGATGCATCAAAATAAGCAAACAACACACGAAAGGCGGAATCTGTCAAAAACAGAACAGTCTATAGCAATCTGTAACTTTCGGTTACTTCTGTAACTCCAAAACTCCTACCAAAATAGGAAGTCCTAGGCAATTTGTCTATTGATCTACAGCAAAACGAATCAACGCAAAATCATGTTTCTGTGATTTATTGAATTTTTTCTCGTGAGCGCAAAGTTTCTGTTTTTCAGTAGAATCAAATTAACTCATACCATAGGTTATCCTATAGGTTCTACTTGGCACAAACACTAAATAAAACATGAAAACACATCTAAACAGAGAGTAGATGCAAATTTTATTACTAAACAGGAACAAAAACAAAAAACACAAGGGAAATTGGGTTGCCTCCCAACTAGCGCTATCGTTTAACGCCCCTAGCTAGGCATAAAAGCGAAGATAGATCTAAGTAGTGCCATCTTTGACACTTGATTCATAAGTAGCTCGCATGATAGATTCATAAGGTAATTTAATCTTCTTTCTTGGAAAGTGCTCCATGCCTTTCCTTAATGTAAATTGGAATCTAATATTCCCTTCCTTCATATCAATAATAGCGCCAATAGTTCTAAGGAAAGGTCTACCAAGAATAATAGGGCAAGAAAGATTGCAATCTATATCAAGAACGATAAAATCCACAGGCACCCAATTTCTATTTGCAACAACGAGGACATCATTGATTGTTACCATTGGATTTTTAATGGTGGAATCCGCAAGGTGCAAATTTAAAGAGCAATCATCAAGATGGAAACCTAGAATATCACATAAAGTTTTCGAAATTGTGGAAACACTAGCACCCAAATCACATAAAGCAAAACACTCATAATCTTTAATTTTAATCATTATAGTAGGTTCCCACTCATCATTAAGTTTTCTAGGTATAGAAACTTCCAAATTAAGTTTTTCATCAAAAGATTGCATCAAGGCATCAACAATATGTTTGGTAAAGGCTTTATTTTGACTATAAGCATGAGGAGAATTCAACACGGATTGCAACAAGGAAATACAATCTACTAAAGAACAATTATCATAATTAAATTCCTTGAAATCCAACATAGTGGGTTCAATGCTATTTAAAGTCTTGACCTCTCCAATCCCACTTTTACGAAATTTAGCATCAAGATCTAAAAACTTCAAATTATTGGGATGCCTTTTAACTAAAGTTGACTCATCTCCAGTCCCATCATTATCAAGATTCATATTGCAAAACAAAGATATAATAGGGGACACATCAATAACTTTAAGATCTTCATCATTATTTTCATGGAAACTAGAAGAACATGCTTTAACAAAGCAATCTTAGCATGCAATCTAGCGGTTCTTTGTTTGCATTCGTCAATGGAACTTCTCATAGCTTTGAGAGACTCATTGATATCATGCTTAGGAGGCATAGATCTAAGTTTCAAAGAAGCAACATCAAGCAAAAGTCTATCAACGTTCCTAGCCAAATCATCACCTTTAAGCAATTTTTCTTCAAGCAAACCATTAAAATTCTTTTGTGAGATCATAAATTCTTTCACACTATTTTCAAAATCAGAGGGCATCTTATTAAAATTATCATAAGAATTATTGTAGGAATTTCCATAAATATTAGAGGAATTACTAGGGAACGGTCTAGGATTAAAGTTTCCTCTATAAGCATTGTTGCCAAAATTATTCCTACCAACAAAGTTTACATCCATAGATTCATTATTATTCTAAATCAAGGTAGATAAAGGCATATCATTGGGATCAATAGAAGCACTCTTAGTAGCAAAAAATCTCATAAGTTCATCCATCTTTCCACTCAAAACATTAATTTCTTCTATAGCATGCACTTTTTTATTAGTAGATCGTTCGGTGTGCCATTGAGAATAATTAGCCATGATATTATCAGGGAGTTTTGTAGCTTCTCCTAAGGTGATTTCCATAAACGTGCCTCCGGCGGCCGAATCTAAAAGATTTCTAGAAGCAAAATACAATCCGGCATAAAAGTTTTGTATGATCATCCATAAATTCAAACCATGAGTAGGGCAATTGCGAATCATCAATTTCATTCTTTCCCAAGATTGGGAAACATGCTCATGATCAAGTTGTTTAAAATTCATAATATCGTTCCTAAGGGAGATGATCTTAGCGGGAGGAAAATACTTAGAGATAAAAGCATCTTTGCACTTGTTCCAAGAATCAATACTATTTTTAGGCAAAGATGAAAACCAAACTTTAGCATGATCTCTAAGTGAAAACGGAAATAACATCAATTTAACAATATCATTATCCGTATCTTTTTTCTTTTACATCTCACACAAATCAACAAAGTTGTTTAGATGGGTAGCGGCATCTTCACTAGGAAGGCCGGAGAACTGATCTTTCATAACAAAATTCAGCAAAGCAGCTTTCATTTCACAAGACTCAACATCATTAAGAGGAGCAATCGGAGTACTAAGGAAATCATTATTATTGGTATTGGAGAAATCACACAATTTGGTATTATCTTACGCCATGGCAACAAGTAATACAACGCACAAGCAAACAGAAAAAGGCAAGCGAAAAAGAGAGGAAGAAGAAGGCAAGCGGAAAAGAGAGGAAGAAGAAGGCAAGCGGAAAAGAGAGGAGATTGGGAAAGAGAGGGCGAATAAAACGGCAAGGGTGAAGTGGGGGAGAGGAAAACGAGAGGCAAATGGCAAATAATGTAAATGCGAGGGAGATGAGTTTATGATGGGTACTTGGTATGTCTTGACTTGAGCGAAGACCTCCCCAGCAACGGCGCCAGAAATACTTCTTGCTACGTCTTGAGCTTGCGTTGGTTTTCCTTGAAGAGGAAAGGGTGATGCAGCACAGTAGCGTAAGTATTTCCCTCAGTTTTTGAGAACCAAGGTATCAATCCAGTAGGAGGCTCCTCACAAGTCCCACGCACCTACACAAACAAACGAAGAACTCGCAACCAACGTGATAAAGGGGTTGCCAATCCCTTCACGGCCACTTGCGAAAGTGAGATCTGATAGAGATAATATGATAAGATAAATATGTTTTTGGTATTTTATGATATAGATTGGAAAAGTAAAGATGCAAATAAAAGTAGATTGAAAGCTTATATGATAAAAGATAGACCCCGGGGCCATAGGTTTCACTAGAGGCTTCTCTCAAGATAGCATAAGTATTACGGTGGGTAAACAAATTACTGTCGAGCAATTGATAGAAAAGCGAATAATTATGAGATTATCTAGGCATGATCATGTATATAGGCATCACGTCCGTGACAAGTAGACCAACTCCTGCCTGCATCTACTACTATTACTCCACACATCGACCACTATCCAACATGCATCTAGAGTATTAAGTTCATAAGAACAGAGTAACGCTTTAAGAAAGATGACATGATGTAGAGGGATAAACTCATGCAATATGATTTAAACCCCATCTTTTTATCCTCGATGGCAACAATACAATACGTGCCTTGCTGCCCCTGCTGTCATTGGGAAAGGACACCGCAAGATTGAACCCAAAGCTAAGCACTTCTCCCATGGCAGGAAAGATCAATCTAGTAGGCCAAACCAAACCGATAAATCGAAGAGACTTGCAAAGATAACTCAATCATACATAAAAGAATTCAGAGGAGATTCAAATATTTCTCATAGAAAACTTGATTACATCGAATAGATCTCCAAGAAGAGGAAGGAGAACATGGTATTGAGATTCAAAGAGAGAGAAGAAGCCATCTAGCTAATAACTATGGACCCGAAGGTCTGTGGTAAACTACTCACAACTCATCGGAGAGGCCTTGGAGTTGATGTAGAGGCCCTCCATGGTGGATTCCCCCTCCGGCAGAGTGTCGGCGACGGCTCCAAGATGGGATCTCGTGGATACAGAAGGTTACGGTGGCGGAAATAGTTTTTCGGTGGCTCTCTTGATGGTTTCGGGGTACATGGGTATATATAGGAGGAAGAAGTACGTCGGTGGACGCCCGAGGGGCCCACGAGATAGGGGGCGCGCCCAGTAGGGGCGGGGGGGGGATCCACCCTCGTGGCTTCCTCGATTGCTTCTTGACTTGCACTCCAAGTCCTCTGGATCACGTGTGTTCCAAATATCACGCTCCCAAAGGTTTCATTCCGTTTGGACTCCATTTGACATTCCTTTTCTTCGAAACACTGAAATAGGGAAAAAGCAGCAATACGGGCTGGGCCTACGGTTAGTAGGTTAGTCCCAAAAATGATATAAACGTGTAAAGTAAAGCCCATAAACATCCAAAACAGGTAATATAATAGCATGGAACAATAAAAAATTATAGATACGTTGGAGACGTATCACTAACTAAGCATATTAAGTCATTTTAGAGAAGAAAATGCTAAGTGTAGGTAATTTTAGAGCTAACCTAGGTAAATAGGTCATTTTGGAGCTAAGTAAGGTTATTATGTCATTTTGAAGGACAATAAGCTAAGTATATGCCATTTTGGAGGTAACCAAGATTATCATGCCATTTTTGATCTAAGTATGCTAAGTATGTCAGAAATGAACTAAAGAAGCTAAGTATAGGTCATTTTTGAGCTAACACTACTAGGGAAAACCCTATACACAGAACTTTAGCAGTAGCGTGGGTCAGAAAAGCACGCTGGTGCTAATTAGCAGTAGCGCGCCAGAGGAAACCGCGCTGCAGATAAAGATCTAGCAGTAGCGCGTCTTGCTGAACACACGTTACTACTAAAATTCCCACGGCTTAGCCCATAGGCTACACATAGTAGTAGCGATCTATGACGAACCACGCTACCGCTACGTCGTTTGTAGCAGCGCATTTTAATATAAACTCGTTGCTGCTAAAGGTTATAAAATTAAATGGAAAGAGAATGGAAAGGTGATTGAAAATGAAAGAAATAGAATAAGGTGAAAGGAAACAAATAAAATGTGAAGAAAACTAAATGGAAAAGGGAAAGAAGAGAAAGGAGTAGCAGTAGCGTGTATCAGAGAACGCGCTGTAGCTAAGATAGCAGCAGCGCTTTTCCTGGAACGCGCTACTGCTACTTCTGACTTAACCACGGGGTTCGTCCTTCCCCACGCCACTTTCCCCCAAATCCAACTCTCTCCACTCTCGCCGCCGCCGTCGCCCGTCGGCCGCCGTGCGCTCTCCGCACCCTCTACGCCGCCCCGACCCCCGACCTCAACACCGCCCCCGCCCCCGACCTCAACGCCGCCCCAGACGCCGCCCG
>NC_041387.1:550901932-550927454 GCF_002162155.2 Triticum dicoccoides | reverse complement strand
CGCCCCGACCTCGACGCCGCCCTGCCCCTCCCTCGTCGCAGTCACCCGAGGTGAGCACGCCCGCTCCTCCCTCTCACCTACCTGTGCCTAGGGTTTCTTTATATTTTAGTTGCATATTAAGTTTATTTTTATTTATAGTAAGTTTATTTTAGTTGCATATTAAGAACTAGGTACTAATTAGGTAGTAGAATATTTTTATTTATATTAATTTTATTTTTAGTAAGAACTAGTTGAATTAATAGAACTAGTTAGTAAGAACTTGTTTATATTTTTATTTAAAGCAATTTTTCCCGCCTCGACGTCGACGATGCCTATCCCGCATCCTCGTCGTCGAGTCGGCGGAGGACGACACCTGCTTGACCAGATTGGCCATGTCCGGGACTAGGCTCCACCGGGGTGGTACTGGGAGGCGCTACCTACCGGGGGGCGCAGGTTGGTGAGGAGCCAGCCTGTCGTTGACCCGAACCTTCTTTGGTGGAGGTCGCGTGGGCCAGTAACGATCGAGAGGTTCGAGGACTCAGCGGAGGTGGTGCGTCACCGTGTCAGTGAGGAGGACGCGCACGTCCGTCACTACTTGTTTGCGTTGGAGCACATGCCATTCTCCAATACCTGGCAGGTTCTCCGGGGATCTCACTGGAGCTATGATCCCGTGATGGTTCCTTCTCTATGGGTGTCCACCGCCCGCGCCGATACCCGTCATGTGCTAGGGTTTTAGTTGTATTAGTGATGTTATATGTATGACACTATTCGTGATGTATTAGTGATAATATTCGACGATGTACGGACGTATGAGACGATTTACTTTTGCTTATTGAATGCATGCTAATTTGAGTCCTATAAGATATTTTGAAATGTATATCTTGTGTTGCTCAATATCCAAGTGGCCCGTCATGTTTGCAGGTTACACCTCCGAGTGGCCTATGTTTTGCCGGAGTGTTGATTCATTTCTGTTCCGGCAAATTTCAGGCGCTCGATATGTCCTATTTTAGCAAAGGTCATGCCGGATTTTTCCATGAATTTTGGCATGACTTGTGCCAGAATATGTAGGAAATATCGAGTGCCCCGGATTTGTGTGTTGAGTATCTTGGTAGTTGTCTTCGATCGATTTTCAATTAATGTTTTAACTATGAACATAGGAAATGTCTGACGACGAAAAGAATTTCGGTATTTGCAAATACTACGAAGATGAGCGTGGCCTGTGCGACGGAATCTTCCTAGATGATGATAGGCGCTTCAGCATCAAGCTGGACAAGAACTTCGAAGTGGATACAGTAAGTCACAGCGACAAGTCTTTTTTCGTAATCAAGCATGACATCTGCTTCATTTGCTTCCACTTATTTTTTTACTATTCTACTAGCGTATCCCCTGCCATGCAAGAGTTTTTGTATTAGATAAGATAGGTTTCAGTCCTAGTATGGAGGAAAAGAAAGTTTACTTGAAGACCGAGCATGGTTATATTTTCCATGCAAAATTGTACAATTCAGACGACTACACCTATTTTGGATGCAAAACATGGCGAGCACTATGCAAGACTTATGCATTTGAGCCTGATATGGTTATCACCTTTGATATTCGTCCGGAAGATGATATTCAAGGTAATACCGACATCTGGGTCGATGTGCAGACGCCTCCAGTTATACCATTATGTAAGTTTCTCAACCATATTTATGTCTTTGATCGATATTGTTTATTCAAAAATAGTTGACAACTAATTTGTATTGTCAGCTTATTTCGGTGCAAGCAAACATGTCCAGCGCTTGGTAGACAGGACCTTATACTATCCTGGGGCTGAACTCAACTGCGAGGAGCTCAGTCATTATGTTTCATGGCTTGAGGATCTTGATACTGTCAAGACAAATTTTCTTCCTGCATTGAGAAATGTTAGTACTGAAAATGTGCGACCAATAGTGTTCGTAATGAACTACAGTCACATCTATTTAGGAAGGATGTAAGATTTTTACTATTTGTCATCAGTGCATCTTTTCCATACATTATTTTTGAACTAAACTTCGTTGCTAAGTATGTTAACATACGATGTTCTTCAACAGGGACTCCCGATGAATGTTGTGCCTTATGGGATCGAGACTAAAGGTACCATGAGTATTATCAGCTTATGGCCAAGATATCCTACAGATTACTTTAGTGCATTCAAGATTAGCGACGGATGCTTAATAGTGCAAGACTGGACCAAATATGTGATGGGGGAGCGCAGAGAAGTACTAGGGGGCAGCAAACAGATGTGCTACCCACGATTAGGAGACAGGTTCATGTGCATGCTCCAGCTTGATCAAGGAGGAGAGATATACATGTTTTATGTTATTTTACCTCAGAGAGAGCAGCAGGAGTGATTAGCTAGCTAGAAATGAGTTTCAGGATGATGCTGTGCTACACTATATTACTATGATGATAAAATAGCTAGTGTTGGTGGTAATGACTATGATGATTATTATTAGCTAGTGTTAGTGGTGATTAAATAAATACTGTTTTTTGAGACAGAAATAAATACTGTTGGTGGTAATGACTATGAGGATGATTAAATAGCTTGTGCTCGCGTATTAGATTCAAGTGGAGGCAACATGTGGTGCACATCGAAAGTACTACTAGTCCAAACTAGATCAAGTTTGGATTAGTAGTATACTTTTGACATGCACCACATATTGCCTCCACTTGAACCTAACCCACCTTCATTTGACACACAGTTATGGACATAATGATGTAAACCTCATAACTTGTATTGTATCAATATTTGTACGATGGCGCATAAATACACTAGAAATGGAAAAATAAAAAAAAGTACTAGTAGCGATGGACAGAAAACACACTGCAAGTAGTTACCTTAGCAGCAGCGTGGTACCAAACAAACGCTGCAACTATTCGTCCTAGCAGTAGCGCGGGCATGCACGCGCTGCTGCTAAGCAATAGCTGTAGCGCCTTATTAGTAGCGCGCCCTCCCATGCTACTAGTGAGCACAAAACCCGCGCTGCTGCTAGGGTTTTCCCTAGTAGTGTAAGCTAGGTAGTTATGCCATTTTTGAGCTAACTAAGCATATTTATTCATTTTGGAGGAAAAAATGGTAAGTGTAGGTCATTTTAAAGCTATCCCAATTAAATTCGGTCATTTTGGAGCTTTGTATGGTTATTTTGTCATTTTGGAGGAAAATAAACTAACGATTTGACAGTTTGGAGCTAAACCAAGGTTATTATACCATTTTTGACCTAAGTATGCTAAGTATGTCATAAATGAACTAAAGAAGCTAAGTATAGGTCATTTTTGAGCTAACCTAGGTAGTTATGCCATTTTTGAGCTAACTAAGCATATTTATTCATTTTGGAGGACAAAATGGTAAGTGTAGGTCATTTTAGAGCTATCCTAGTTAAAAATCGGTCATTTTGGAGCTAGGTAAGGTTATTTTGTCATTTTGGAGGAAAATAAACTAACGATTTGACAGTTTGGAGCTAAACCAAGGTTATTATGCCATTTTTGACCTAAGTATGCTAAGTATGTCATAAATGAACTAAAGAAGCTAAGTATAGGTCATTTTTGAGCTAACCTAGGTAGTTATGCCATTTTTGAGCTAATTAAGCCTATTTATTCATTTTGGAGGACAATATGGTAAGTGTAGGTCATTTTAGAGCTATCCTAGTTAAAATCGGTCATTTTGGAGCTAGGTAAGGTTATTTTGTCATTTTGGAGGAAAATAAACTAATTATATGACAATTTGGAGCTAAACCAAGGTTAGTGTGCCATTTTTTTACCTAAGTAAGCTAATTATGTCATAAATGAACTAGCTAAGCTAAGTATAGATCATTATTGAGCTATCCTAGGTAGTTATGCCATTTTTAGCTAAATAAGTCATTTATTAAGCTAAGCATGCATTTGTTAAGCAAAACACTTGGGAAAACATACCATCATCATGGAGGTGAAGGACCAGTCGGGGTTGCGCCAGTGGCAGACGGGGAAGGATCGGTCGATGCTTGTTGGGAGGCATGCTGCACCAAAGATCATTTGCAATGTCTCGTTAGCATGATGCAAGTCAAATGTGAATACTAGAAACTAATGACCATATAAATGAAACTCACTGTGCACGCTACACCAATCTAGGGCATCGGTGGAGGGTTCTAACCATTACTCTGGCACACGGACTGCACATTTTGTTTTCATGAGTCAGTCATATTAGTTAGTAATGAAAGGAACATTACATGCATGATTTGGCTAATATGCAGGAGAAACTTACCACGAGGAGCTCGTATAGGGCCCGGTGAGACGCGTCATTCTGATTCCTCTCCTCCTCCAACAGCCTAGCCGTCCTCTCCTCTATGTCCCTCTCCCTGTCCGCCACCTGCCTGTTTGCCTCTTCTAGAAGCGCCTGGGCCCTAGCCTCGATGACGAGCTTCACTGGCTGTGCACGAGGCCTTATCTCAGGATCAGAGCTCGTCTGGCGCTTCTAGATATCCCATAGAGTTCTAGGACAACATATCAGTCCATCCCCAATGGCCTCCCACCACTAGATATCATCACCAGCTCTAAATCAAAAGGACTCTGGATCAAGTTAAAGTCCTCCCTTCCTCGTATTCCCCTCATCTCTGTACCTCACGAGCTTGTGGTGGGAGGAGATGTTTGTGAAGCTCTCTGGATGATCGAGGTCAAACTCAGAGAATGCCTTGGCCTTCCTATACGGAGCAGAATGGGCCATGACATAGAGGTCGAACAGCGGTGGCACCTCCTTCTTGTTGTGTCGCGCCTAAAAGAGAGGAACATAATATTAGTTAAGGGCTCAAGCTAGCATGAAGAATGAAATTGCATGAATCATGAAGCAAACCACATACCCAGTTATCCATGTACTCAAACAAGTTGGAGCTCCCTTGATGGTGTGGCACACCTTGCATTTGGGCACGCTTATCCTTGGCCTTGTTGTGCTCGGCTAGCCATTGGGGAGATAACCACTCATCCAGCAACGCCTCCCAACAGTCCATCCTATCCGCACACCATCTCGGGGGCAACTAAGTTAGTCAAGAGAAATGTCAGCGCTACACCTACGAATCAAATCAAGGAAACTAAGTACAATGCCTTAATAATAGGTAATTACCTTCATGTACTTCTCCTTACTCAAAAACTTGACTCGGCACTTTGCCTTGGACCTCTTAATGTTAGTCGAGGTGTAGTAGTCTCGAACAGCCTGCACCCAAGCCTCGTGCCGTAAGTTCCATAGTAGGTTCTTGCACTCGACTTCGACAACCATAGCCGCATCCTCTCGTGTTCCTCAAGACACCTGTAGAAGGTCTGCAATCAGACAAGACAACACTGGTTAGTATACAATCACTAGGTACTGTTGATTTTTAATTCTGTAAAGGAGAAATTACCCAAAACCTCCGGATCACAATGTCGGCCACCGTCTCGCACAAGACGCCATCGACCCTTGCCTCCAGCGGGGCCGAGGCAGCCAGGTACAACTCCCAACTAAGTGCTGGTTGTGGAACCTGACCCTCACCGGGCAACATGACCCACCCCGGGAAGTTCTACCAGCAAAGCACACCAAGGACCTGGTTGGGCCTGCGGACACCACGGGCGTGTTTCCAGCCCCTACAGTATGACAAGGCCAACACATTGGAGATTAATTTGAAGAAACGTGAAGGTAAAAGGTTAAAAAAGAGTAAATGCACTTACTTCACCCCATTAGGCGTAATCAACCACCTCTAATCGCGGGTCGTCGACACGGGTAGGAGCTTTGTACCACCACGCTGGTAGACCTTCTTGCCCCCCTCAACCAGCTCGCCCTCGCTATAGCTATCATCAGAAAGTTGTCCTCGCCACCATTAGCATGGCCACTAGCCTCTGGAGCCCCTTGGGATGAAGACTGGGACCGAAGTCTCCTCGGGCAAAGGATCATCGGCCCGAGTCTCGTGGGATGAAGGCTCAGCGGCCTGAGCCTCGTCGGTCCGAGGCTCATGGACCAGAGACTGAGACGGGTCCATGTCATATGCCCCCCTCAGACGGAGCAGTCCCGTTGTCGGGAGAATCAGCTGGGGGGTGGCTGCAAGGAAGGCGCAGCAGCCTTCCTACCTCTCCCACCGCCACGTCCACCTCTAGCACCCCTCTTCGTCTTCCCCCGACCTCTCATAGCCGAAGAAGAAGCGCTCGATGGTGGTGTCTGCATACTGTCTAGCAACGCTCTCTGTAGGTGTTGGGGTGGAATGCAAGCACCCCTCCCAGCACGCACCGAGGGAGAAGGCTCGGAGCGCTCTCGACCCGCGCTCACCATCTGTCAACACCTACAATGACAAAGAGTAAACAAAATTAGTACAACATAAAAAATTGAATACCTGACATGAATAATATGTATATAATTTAAGTGTATCATCATCATGAACGTAATAAAAAATTTGAATACCTAATAACATGAACTAATTAATAATATATCGTGTCGGGGTCGGGGGTGCCGTGTCAGGCTGTCGGGGGTGTCATGTTGGGGTCGGGGTGCTGTGTTGGGGTCGGGAGTGCCGTGTCGGGGTGTCGGAAGTGTCGTGTCAGGGTCGGGGTGCCGTGTCGGGGCGTCGGTAGTGTCGTGTGGGGGTCGGGGGGGTGTCGTGTCGGGGTCGGGGGTGTCATGTCGGGGTCAGGGTGTGATACGTCCATTTTGCATCATGTTTACCTACTATTATTTATGTTGTTTCATTGCATAATAATGCTTTTTGGAGTAATTCTAATGCCTTTTCTCTCATAATATGCAAGGTATACAACAAAGGGGAGAATTCTGGCAGCTGGAAATCTGGACCTGAAAAAGCTATGTCAGGCTACCTATTCTGCACAACTCCAAATGAGCTGAAACTTTACGAGGAATTTTTATGGAATAAATAAGAATTTTTGGAGTCAATAAGTATGAGAGGGGGCCCACCAGGTGGGAACAACCCACCTGGGCGCGCTAGGGAGCCCAGGCGTGCCCTGGTGGGTTGTGCTCACCTAGGCCCACCTCCGGTGACCCTCTTCTGGTATATAAGTCATTTTGACCTAGAGAAAATAAGGAGAGGACTTTCAGGACAAAGCACCGCCATCTCGAGGCGGAACCTTGGCAGGAGCACTTTTGCCCTCCGAATGGAGCGATTCCGTCGTGGTAACTTCCCTCCCGGAGGGGGAAATCATCGTCATCATCATCACCAACAACTCTCCCATCTTGGGGAGGGATATCTTCATCAACATCTTCAACAACACCATCTCATTTCAAACCCTAGTTCATCTCTTGTGTTCAATCTTTGTACCGAAACTATAGATTGGTGCTTGTGGGTGACTAGTAGTATTGATTACATCTTGTAGTTGATTACTATATGGTTTATTTGGTGGAAGATTATATGTTTAGACCCATTATGCTATTTAATACCCCTCTAATCTTGAGCATGATTATCATTTGTAAGTAGTTACTTTTTTTCTCGAGATCACAGGAGAAATCATGTTGGAAGTAATCATGTGAACTTGATATGTGTTTGATATTTTGATGATATGCATGTTGTGATTCCCTTAGTGGTGTCACGTGAACGTCGACTACATGACACTTCACCATATTTGGTCCTAAGGGAATACATTGTGGAGTAGTTATTAGATGATGGGTTGCGAGAGTGACAGAAGCTTAAACCCGAGTTTATGCGCTATTCCGTAAGGGACCGATTGGATCCAAAAGTTTAATGCTATGGTTAGAATTTATTCTTATAACTTTTCTCGTAGTTGTGGATGCTTGCAAGGGGGTTAATCATAAGTAGGAGGTTTTTTCAAGTAAGAACAACACCTAAGCACCGGTCCACCCATATACCAAATTATCAAAGTAGCGAACACGATAAGCCAACAAGATGAAAGTGACTAGATGAAATTCCCGTGCACCCTCAAGAACACTTTGCTTATCATAAGAGACCATTTTCGCCTGTCCTTTGACTCAAAAGGATTGAGCTACCTTGCTGCACTTTTTTTACTACTATTGTCACCTGCTCATTACAAATTATCTTGCTATCAAACTACTCTGCTACTTACAATGTTAGCACTTGCAGACATTACCTTGCTGAAAACCACTTGTCATTTCCTTCTGCTCCTCGTTGGGTTCGACAATCTTACTTATCGAAAAGGCTACAGTTGACCCCATATACTTGTGGGTCATCAAGGCCATTTTCTGGCGCCGTTGTCGGGGAGTGAAGCACTTTTGGTAAGTGGAAATTGGTAAGGAAATATTATTACTACGTGCTGAAATTTATTGTCACTTGTTACTATGGAGAACAATCCTTTGAGGGATTTGTTTGGGGTATCTTCACCTCGACCGGAACCACAATTAGTTGCCCCTCAACCTACTGCACCTACTAAATATTGAATATGAAATTCCTTCGTGTATGGTAGAACAACTGCTAACTAATCCTTATGCAGGAGATGGAACCGGACATCTTGATATGCACTTGATGTATGTGGATGAAATTTGTGGATTGTTTAAGCTTGCAGGTTTGCCCGGAGATGAAGCTAAGATGAAGGTTTTCCCTTTATCTTTGAAGGAAAAAGCATTGACATGGTATAGGCTATGCGATGATATTGGATCTTGGAACTAGAATTGGTTGAAATTGGAATTCCATCAAAAAAATTATCCTATGCATCTAGTTCATCGTGATCGGAATTATATATATAATTTTTGGCCTCATGAAGGAGAAAGTATCGCTCTAGCTTGGGGGGGGGGGGCTTAAGTCAATGTTATATTCATGCCCCAATCATGAGCTCTCAAGAGAAATTATTATTCAGAATTTTTCTGCTCGACTTTCTCGTAATGATCAATCCATGCTCAATACTTCTTGTACTAGTTCTTTTATGAAGAAGACTATTGAATTTCGGTGGGATCTTTTAGAAAGTATTAAATGCAAGTCTAAAGATTGGGAACTCGACGGAGGTAATGAGTCAGGTATTGAGCCTAAGTTTGATTGTGTTAAGTCTTTTATGAATACCGATGCTTTTCAAAAGTTTAGCACCTAATATGGACTTGACTCTGAGATAGTAGCTTCCTTTTGTGAATCTTTTGCTACTCATGTTGATATTCCTATGGAGAAGTCGTTTAAATATCACCCACCTATTAAAGAAGAAATTAAAGAACCGGTAAAATCTAAAGAAGAAACTATCATTTACAATGTTGATCCAGTTGTCCGCACTACTTATATTGAAAAACCACCTTTCCCTATTAGGATAAAGAAACATGCTAAAGTTTCAACTGTGATCAACAAAAGTTATATTGGAACACCCAAACCAGCTGAACAAATCAGAGTTGAACCTAGTGTTGCTATGGTTAAAGATCTCTTGGCTGATAATATTGATGGGCATGCTATTTACTTCTGTGATGAAGCTGCTAGAATTGCCAAACCCAATGAAAAAGATAAACATAGACCAGTTGTTGGCATGCCTGTTGTCTCAGTTAAGATAGGAGATCACTGTTACCATGTTTTATGTGACATAGGTGCTAGCGTGAGGGATATTCCTTTTTACTTATATGAAGAAATTTAAAATGAAATAGCACCTACTGAAGTAGAAGACATAGATCTCACTATTAAACTTGCCAATAGAGATACTATATCACCAATTGGGATTCTTAGAGATATTGAAGTCTTGTGTGGGAAAATAAAATACCCTACTGATTTTCTTGTTCTTGGTTCCCCACAAGATGACTTTTGTCCCATTATCTTTGGTAGACCTTTCTTGAACACCGTCAATGCTAGGATAGATTGCGTGAAAGTCGGTGTTAGCTTTGGTGATGAATCTCATGAATTTATTTTTTCCAAGTTTAGTAGAAAATCTCATAAGAAAGATTTGCCTAGTAAGGGTGAAATTACTGGTCTTGCTTCTATTGCTGTACCTCCTACTGATCCTTTAGAACAATATTTGCTAGACCATGAAAATTATTTGCATGTGCGTGAAAGAAATGAAATAGATATAATCTTTTTTGAACAACAACCTGTGCTTAAATACAATCTACCTATTGAAACTCTAGGAGGTCTTCCTCCACCTAAAGGTGATCCTATGTTTGAATTAAAACAATTGCCAAACACTTTGAAATATGCTTATCTTGATGAGAAAAAGATATATCCTGGTATTATTAGTGCTAACCTTTCAGAACATGAAGACGAAAGATTATTGAAAGTTCTAAGGAAGCACAGAGCTCCTATTGGATATACTCTTGATGATCTTAAGGGCATTAGTCCCACTCTATGTCAGCACAAAATTAATATGGAACCTGATGCTAAGCCCGTTGTTGATCATCAACGTCGGTTAAACCCAAAGATGAAAGAAGTGCTAAGAACGGAAATATTTAAACTTCTGGAAGCAGGTATAATCTATCATATTGCTGATAGCAGATGGGTAAGTCCTGTTCATTGTGTCCCTAGTAAGGGAGGTATAACTGTTGTTCCTAATGATAAGAATAAATTTATTCCACAAAGAATTGTCACATGCTATAGAATGGTAATTTATTATTGAAAATTAAAAAAAGCAACTAGAAAAGATCATTACCCTCTGTCTTTTATTGATCAAATGCTATAAAGATTATCTAAGCACACACATTTTTGCTTCCTTGATGGATATTCTAGTTTTTCACAAATACCTGTTTCACAACCTCATCAAGAAAAGACCACTTTTACTTGTCCTTTTGGAACTTATGCTTATAGACGTATGCCTTTTGGTTTATGTAATGCACTTGCCACCTTTCAAAGATGTATGACTGCTATACTCTCTGATTTTTGTGAAAAGATTGTTGAAGTTTTCATGGATGACTTTTCTGTTTATGGGAAGTCTTTTGATGATTATTTAAGCAATCTTGATCGAGTTTCGCAGAGATGTGAACAAACAAATCTTGTCTTGAATTGGGAGAAGTGCCACTTTATGGTTAACGAAGGTATTGTTTTGGGCCATAAAACTTCTGAAAGAGGCATTGAGGTGGATAAAGCCAAGGTTGATGCAATTGAGAAAATGCAATGTCATATAGATATCAAAGGTATTCGTAGTTTCCTTAGTCATGTTGGTTTCTATAGGAGTTTTATCAAAGACTTTTCTAAAATTTCTAGGCCTCTTACAAATCTTTTTCAAAAGGATATTCCTTTTGTGCTTGATGATGATTGTTTGGAAGCCTTCGAAACACTAAAGAAAGCCTTAATTACTGCACCTGTTGTTCAACCACCTGACTGGAACTTGCCTTTTGAGATTATGTGTGATGCTAGTGATTATGTTGTTGGTGCTGTTCTAGGACAAAGAGTTGATAAGAAACTAAATGTTATCCATTATGCTAGAAAACTCTAGATAGTGCTCAGCGGAATTATGCTACTACTGAAAAAGAATTCTTAGCAGTGGTGTTTGCTTGTGATAAATTTAGATCCTACATTGTTGATTCTGAAGTTAACATTCACACCGATCATGCTGCTATATAATATCTTATGGAAAATAAAGATGCTAAACCTAGACTCATTAGGTTGGTTCTTCTGCTACAAGAATTTGATTTGCATAACATCGATAGGAAAGGAGCAGAGAACCCCGTAGCTGATAACTTGTCTAGTCTTGAAAATATTCTTGATGACCCATAACCTATTAATGATAGCTTTTCTGATGAACAATTAGCTGCAATAAATGTTTCTAATAGTACACCTTGGTATGCTGATTATGCTAATTATATTGTTGCTAAATACATACCACCTAGCTTCACATACCAACAAAAGAAAAAAAATTCTTCTATGATTTAAGATATTACTTTTGGGATGACCCACATCTTTATAAAGAAGAAGTAGATGGTATTATTAGACGTTGTGTACCTGAGCATGAACAGGAACAAATCCTACGAAAATGTCACTTCAAAGCTTACGGAGGACATCACACGAGAGACAGAACTGCTCATAAGGTATTGCAATTTGATTTTTATTGGCCTACTCTCTGCAAGGATCCTGTAAGTTCGTCTTATCTTGTGATGAATGTCAAAGAATAGGTAATATTGGTAAGCTTCAAGAAAAGCCTATGCATTATTCACTTGCTGTTGAACCATTTGATGTTTGGGGATTTGATTTCATGGGACCTTTTCCTTCCTCTAATGGGTATACTCATATTTTGGTTGCTATTGATTATGTTACTAAGTGGGTAGAAGTTATTCCAACCAGTAGTGTTGATCACAACACCTCTATTAAAATGCTTAAGGAAGTTATTTTCCCAAGGTTTCGAGTCCCTAGATAATTAATGACTGATGGTGGTTCACACTTTATTCATGGTCCTTTCTGTAAAATGCTTGCTAAGTATGATGTTAACCATATAATTGCATCACCCTATCATCCTCAGTCTAGTAGTCAATTTAACAGTCTGGTTTTTGGCCCTTTTCTTTTTCTTTTGATTTATTGTGTTTTTGCCCTGTTTTTCTTTTTGGAGTGGATGTGTGGCCTTGCAACCTGGGAAATCACCCTCATTTTCTTCTCCCAAGTAACTCATCATCCTAAAATCTAGCCCAAGACCATGTCATTTACACTCTAGCCCAACCCTAAAATTCTTTTCTTGGGGAATATTCCTTTTCTTATTAAAGGAATAACCTCATTTGCCCTAGGTTGTGAAGCAACCTATATTTCTCTCCAACCAAAAATTCCCAAATAATTCTCAAAATTTATTTGGGTCATATTTGATCAAATATGCCCAAACTTTCCTGTCCTAGCCCAAGAATAATTCCCCAATAATTATTCTTCATTTCTGTCCAGTGTGGCTTTCTGTGAAGGAAGTGCCACCTATCCAATCTTGTTTGCTCCCAAACTTTTTGGGAATGATATATCATCCAAATAATTGCCCCATGCAAAAATTCAAATTCATTTGCCTAGCCAACTTCCCTCAGTGATTTTTCAAAGTTTCTGTCAGACAGAAGGCTTTGTGAATGAAGTACTAGCTAGAAGTATCCAAATGAGTTGAAATTTTGCACACCTCTTCATGTGCTCATATTATCCCACTCCTCCAATGTTCAGCTTCATCCAATCATCTATGTGAGCACAAGACCAAATCTTTGATTCTGTTAATATTTTCAGGTTGTGAAGCAAGTACAGTTTATATTGCTTCATTAATTCTGAGAAATTACCAGATCATTGTCCTACCCTAATAAGATCTCTTCACCAAATTTGGGATCATTTCCTTAAGCCATGTTTCCTCCAAAATTATTGCATGTTTTTGGTCAGTGAGGATGTTTGTGAAGCAAGTACTATTTTGGCATGTCCATTTAGTATGAAACTTTTACAACATCTTCATATGGCAAAATAACCATGCCTTGCCAAATTTCAGCCCAAGTTGCTTCTCCATGTGAGTGCATCATACAAATCAAGTTTCTGGACCAAATTTGCACTTACAAAGCAACCCTAGTAATTATTGATCCATTTCTCCTCAAACTCCTCATGATTGTAGTCCTTTCGTAGTTAATCACTGCAGACAACAACTTTGGCCCCAATCAGTTCTCTGTTGAGTATAGTGGCTTGATAAAGTTTGATGCAGAAAACTTTAATCGATGCCTAACTCAGATGAGCCTCTTCTCTCGAGCTCTTGCCTTATACAGACTCCAGGGTGGAGAGAAAACACCCCAGACAAGGTTTGCCATCCCCTACAGCCCTCCCCGTGCCATGTCGCATGGTGACCGTGCAGCTAGCATGCCTATTCACGTGCTTTGTGCACCGTGGCCGCGTGTAGAGCGTGGTTTGTGCCTCGGCCCCTTTCCCTCTCGTCGTCTTTGCGCGCGTGAGCATGTGTGGCGTCTTCCTCCTGTTGTCACCATCCCCCAGGACCCCTCTCCCTCTTCATCCGCTTCCTCACAAACGCTCGCCGCCACGTGCCCACGGGCTAACAGTGGCCATTTGACTCAGTTCGTCGCTGTCTTCTTCCTCCTCGTGCTTCGTTGGCCTCCTCTGCCCCGTGAGACTCTTCCATGTGCCTCCCTCATCGCCTACCTCCGATCTCGGGTGCGTGCATACGCGTCCGCGGTGCTGGACATGTGTCCAACAACGCGACACCTCCTGCCCCTGCCTATTTAAGGCCTTCCCCGAGCCCTCAGATCTCACCTCTCGCTTCACCGGACTCCACTAGCCCGCCCATTCACTTTCCTGAGCCCCGGAGCTCCTCCACGCCACGATTTCTTGCCACGGCCGCTGCCTCGGTCCACTCCGATTCCGGCGAGCCGAGTTCCCTCCCTCCTTATTTTTACCACCAAACGCCTCCACCATCACCCGGAGTCACCCCAGCTCCCCAGCCCCTCACCTCCGCAGCTGTGTCGTGGTGCCCATAGTCGGCCGCCACTGACGTCCGCCGTAGCTGGCGTCCCGCTCGCTCCAGCCCTCCCCGGCGACCACGCTACCCCGGGTCGGGTCCGCCTCCATTCCCTGATCACACCGGTAGGTCGGGCGCAGCCGATGGTGGCCGGAGCTGCCGCCAGTTGCCGTCGGGGCCGTCGCTACCCTGTCCAGTGCGGGATCGATAGAGATGAAGAAGAAGACCCCTGCCAACCGACCCCACCTTCCGCGGACCCCACCTGGAAGCCGCACGGGCGTTGACCCTGCCCTGCCAGTGGAGGCCTATTCGACGTCTCCCTTTCTCGAAAGCATACTCTGGGTCCCTTTGGCCAAGAATGCGTTTTCAGTTCTCTGAAAGTGTATTCTGTGATAGTGCGCTTTTAGTTCAGCCGCCAGGGGCCTGTCTGTGAATAAATATTTTACAGATTAGTCCCTGGTCTTCAACCCTTCACAACTTTTCAACCGTAGCTCCAAATCAGGTGATTTCAAAGCCCGCTTCTTTTTTTCATCGAGCCCGTTCTGATGGAATCATTTTCACCATGTTTTGACATTCTAAAAATGACCATTTTGCCCTTGCCCTTAATCAGCCCCCTCCGAGAGAGAATAGTTTCCGGCGATTCTTTCCGCGAGCTTCTCGCACCTCTTCCCGATGAATCTTTCCACCCCAGGCAAGCCACACCCTTCATTTGCATGAATTCAATGTAGTCACATGGTTTACCTATTTGAACTTGTTTAAAATATTGCTTTAGCTACATGACTTTGTGCATGGCATTTCTCGGAGTGGTATTTTGATCTTGTTATTGCCATGAGGTTGCCTGGAGTTCTAGGACTAATATTTTGCAGCTTATGTGGATGACAAGTTGCCTTTGGATTATTAGTGGCTTATATGATGATTATTTTCATGAATGGTATTTGAGATTATGCTTTGGAGTATTACTTCGGATGTCATGTTGCCATTGGATTATTAGTGGCCAGTATGACTATTTTTATGTTGATAATTGATGTTCTGTTACTTGGAGTATTATTTTCGGAGATGATGTCTGCATGTGGATCTTAGTTGGATAGCTTGTTCTTGTTATTGGAGTAGTAGGATTATTGTTTTCAGATTCATCACGATAGTAGGGTTATGCTATCCTCGGAGTATTTTGGTATGATGATATTATGTTTGGATTATTTGTTGGATTTTGCTATGACTTGGATTATAGGTTGATATATGGTATTAGTGTATCAGTTATCACTGCTATGTTTTGGAGATAGATTCCGTCATTAAGTTGGTCAGGTGCCACCGAATCGGGCTTTTTTTCTAGTGCAACCACATTTTCCTTTTGTGGGAAGGCCCTAATGTGATGCTATTGTCGTGCCTCTCGCCGGTGCCTCCAACGAGGAAAGGTTATGGGCGTGCGGTACACTGGCCCGGTAAGCAGACATAACCTTGTGTGCCCGTAGTTTTTGTTAGGCGCCTTTTTGTCCCCATTTGTGACCGTTTTTGTTTTGCCACGACGGTGGCCGTTGATGCCTTTGGTAGGCACGGGGCCACCCAAGACTGAACCCAAAGGGGGTGTTGGCCGGAGTGGCCGGGAGTGTGTCATCGCAGTAGATCGGTTTTGTCGGTACACCGTTGGTCCACCTGAATGGGTGTGCGAGGCCATGGGTTCCGTGGTGTGGGTACAGTGCGCTACCTCTGCAGAGTGAATGTGTGTTTAATCGATCGATAACCGCATCCTCGGTCATGGGCACAAGTTCGTACTAGGTCACACCGTTCGATCAACACTCACATGACAGAATGACTTATAGATGATTTACATGTTGATGTGTGTGAGCAGTAATAGTTTGGCAGGATGTTGAGATGATCTTGAGGATGATCATTCAGTTTGTGATGTGGTCACGAGGTGATCATGTGGATGTTTCTATCACGAGGTGATCAGGTGGATCACGAGGTGATCACGTGGATGTTTTGATCATGATGTGATCGAGATGGTATATTGCTTGGCCGGTTAGCCAAGAGTGAGATTGTTTTTGGGATTGAGATGTTGGTTTAGCAGTACAGTAGTAGTTTCATATCATGCTTAGTAGTTGCTTTCGTATTATGGTAGCTGTTAATTTAATAAATCTGCTAATGCTATGTTGTCTTGCCTTGATATTTTTGGTTGTTGTGAGCTTGCAAGTACATTCAATGTACCGACCTGGCGTGTCATGCCAGATTTCATGTGATGTCGTGCTTGTTTGCTTGTCATGGTTTCCGTTTGTGCGAGCTAGATCGTGTCCCAGCCAGAGTCCCTGCAGAGTGGAGTTCACCACCGTCGTCGTCGTTCCGCTGCTACGAGTTGTTCCGCTGCTAGCATAGAGCAAGCGTAGTATCGCAGGCGTAGTGTTGCCATGCTGATGTGATCCTTTGTAACATCAGACACTTGTATTATTATCCTTTGTAATAAGAGCCGATTTGTTCTGTGTTAAGCAGTGCCGTATTCTAGAAGACTTCATCTTGATCTCTGGGCTGGAACACGGGGCATTCCGGTTTCTCTGAGCCGGGGTGCCACAGGCTTAGTATCAGAGCAGGTCTGGCTGTAGGACGCCCTAGTCAGCGCGAGCGGTAGAAACCAGTAGAAATCGGTAGTTTAGAGTCTATCTTGTTTGTTGCATTTGGTTGCTGCATTTATTTGTTGCATAGCATGCATATAGCCTTAGCATTTATGTTAAAAGTTTTATCTGGTGAGTGTAGCTGGCATCGGACCCTAATCCAGTACAGCTCAGCCTCTACATTTCTCCAGTTTCCTTTTTCTTTCGGTGTTTGGTGTCATTTCTGTCCTAGCAGAGTGATGCCAAGTGATCCCGACACTGTTTGCAAAAATGGTGCTCAGGTATCGCGCTGATATCCTGCTTTTAGCCCTATCATTTTTTGTGGTCGACATGTTTCTACCCCGGAACATGCTTTTATCTTGTCGTGTTGGCAACCCTTAATGATCTTAGTCATCAAGAAAGGGCAATGCCAGCAGACTCCGTTTTCCCCGCTATCCAATTTCTTGGACAAGTACGGATCTTTTTTCGTCCGCTTGACAATAATGTGGTTGCGACATTCGTGTCCCGTTACATAGTTATCAAGTACGTCCTCACCTCCGAGCTAGTCAAGGTTGCTACCTGGCTAAAGACAACACCTGGTGTAGCGATGTTTACACCAATTCTTCCACACATTTATTCGTCCTCGTGCACATCATCACAACATGCTAGATCGTAGTACCAGAGATTCCGCGAAATTTGTGTGCTTAAGTAGGCATGCATATTGTGTGACTAGCAGTAATATGTGACTTTTTTGTGTGTGAATTGATTGTTTTTGGCTGCTTTTGTTTACTTGAGTTTTCTTTTGCTTCTTTCTTTTTGGGCCCTCGGTGTTACCTTATTTCCCCTTATGGAAATTTCTCATCAACCGACACCGGACTCAAGGAAGCAATAAGGATTTTAAATATTTGGGAGAAGCTCAGCTAAACATTATTGTCTTCCCAGTCAACTGCATTATAGTATTAATATCTGCTCAGAATACCAATGGTGTCCTAGATTGATGATCAACAACGAGTCTACATCAGTACAAAATCCTCACACAGTAATGATCCAGCCCGTAGGAAGACAAGTCAGGTGCAAGATCAATGGTATATTTTCAGAAAGAGGTATGGATCATATACAAAGTTTTGGCTCAACTATGGATGATGCTTGAAATATGTTATCATCTGAAATAAAGTCAGAATATGTTATGGCCAAGAAAGACAGTCAAATCATTTTTCTCATGCAAATAATCAGCCACAGAATACTATGGGCGTGTGTATGGATTTCAGTGTGCATATAAGTATGACGCTTTGGATATAAGAAACTCAATCTTCCTCCACATGCTATCAGAAGAAATTTATGACTCCAAGGTTCCTTAATTTTCCTCAGCATGATATGTGAACAGTTTCTGGTCCAAGATACTCAATCTTCCACAGCAAAATATCTCCGAAAAAGCTTCTGGCATAAAGAAATGAATGTTTCTCAGCAAGCAAACCGAGGAGAAGCTTCTCAAGTATGGAACTCAGGCTTCTCCAGCACCATACTCAGGTCAATCTTCGTGCGTAAGCTATCGAGATTTCTTCTGCTAGCTACCCAGACAAAACCTTCGAGCAGAAGCTAACAAGTTTTCCTCAGCAAGCTACTCGGATGGCTTCTCTCGTAAGCCGCTCAGTCTGTGTTAGTAACACACTACTGCACCGTCCTTAGAGATTATACGGTGAGTTGGCAATAAATGGCAGTATATGACAGTGCGGCTTAAGGATTAGATTTGCAATAATTTTGTCAGAAATATCACTCAGTCAGGACATATGCATACCGCAAGGATCGAGTGTTTTGTGGCATTATCTTCTTATATATATGGTGAGCATGCATCCCCAGTCATACCAGTCCCCCATACGAGATGCGACAGTGATCAAGCAGACATACCTAAGGAAAGTAAGGATCCTACAACCTCATGAATCATGCAAAAGGAAGATAAGCAGAGATACATCTCAGGTAGTGAAAGGATCGATGAGTTCTGGAGCTGACAACGCAGAATCCACAGTCGTGACAGTGGTTACCAAAGTCATTCTTCCCGCACCCGACGAGGAGATCTCATAAACTCTTGTCGTCATCTGGTATGATTGGCCTCACCAAGGAGCTTTGTACAGCCACAAGCCCCGGGTATATGTCATATATGTGCGGACCCAGGTCAGAAAATAAGCACAAGGAATGTTGCCAAAACATTGCACTAATCACATCCATGGTCATACGCAGAATCAAGAACATGCGTGGCCAGATTATTTTAGTAAGGTATCTTGACGAAGAAAATCATGACTGTCAAAGGATGAGACTGACGACAAATGTATGATAATTTTGCATGACCATAAGGGTCCGGATACCCAAATCAGTTGGAGGCCATAATTTCCAGATGGATCCACAAAGGTATACCCTCAAAGGACTACACTGTTCTACAAGGACTTTATACCACGCTCACCCGCTTAAAATGGTTAGTGTGGAATATCCAAGTCTGTTCCATCAGATCCAAGATTCCTTTGCAAACTCTGCATTTTGACTTCAATGGAAGTGTTAAAGAATCTCACGGCCTATTACACAGATGAGTATACCGACAACATGGGAAAGCCTAGAAATCGAACAATCAGCTTAGATCAGGTATACTAACTATTGGAACGAAGTACACAGACAGTCTGTCAGGAAAAGCACTTGTCCATCCGCATCTCAATTGGGCGAGTCTCAAAGTTTGTGGTATGCTACATCTACAAGACCATACCCTTTTATGTTGTTCACAACAAAAGGTAGTCGAATCTTTGGTACATATCCCCTGTCCGAGACAAAGTGGCAAGCCAAGAGAAATCAGTATCACTGGTGAGCAGTCAGACCCCATCAGAAAAATGGCCATGATCCTCAACATTTATTGAACTCGGAAGACATGCATTTGTTTGAGCAAACCCCGAGTCAGAAGTACCAAGTTTTCAGGACAAAGGGAAATTGGTGCTCAAGTCCCTTGTATATCACCTCATATATGAAGGAATCAACATCAGATTGAGAGTTTGGTATATGAGCAAAAACATGTCAAAATTTGGGAAAGGTGAAGCAAACCACCCCAGAGCAAGGTAAGAAAATCATATGAAATTCTTGAGGGAACATTATATAAAGGAAAAGGATACCCGAGTTGGAAATGGTGTCCTCACGTCATACTTGTTCCCTGAGCAACCAAATCTCGAGGACGAGATTTCTTTAATGGGGGAAGGTTTTTAACTACCTGGTTTTTGGCCCTTTCCTTTTTCTTTTTCTTTTGATTTATTTGGTTTTTGCCCTGTTTTTCTTTTTGGAGTGGATCTGCGGCCTTGCAACCTGGGAAATCACCCTCATTTTCTTGTCCCAAGTAACTCATCATGCTCAAATCTAGCCCAAGACAATGTCATTTCCATTCTAGCCCAACCCTAAAATTCTTTTCTGGGGGAATATTCCTTTTCTTATTAAAGGAAAAACCTCATTTACCCTAGATTGTGAAGCAACCTATATTTCTGTCCATCCAAAAATTCCCAAATAATTCTCAAAATTTCTTTGGGTCATATGTTGATCAAATATGCCCAAACTTTCCTGTCCTAGCCCAAGAATAATTGCCCAATAATTATTCTTCATTTCCGTCCAGTGTGGCCTTCTGTGAAGGAAGTGCCACCTACCCAATCTTGTTTGCTCCCAAACTTTTTGGGCATGATATATCATCCAACTAATTGCCTCGTGCGAAAATTCAAATTCATTTGCCTAGCCAACTTCCCTCAGTGATTTTTCAAAGTTTCCGTCAGACAGAAGGCTTTGTGAAGGAAGTACTAGCTAGGAGTATCCAAATGAGTTGAAAATTTGCACACCTCTTCATGTGCTCGTATTATCCCACTCCTCCAATTTTCAGCTTCATCCAATCATCTATATGAGCACATGACCAAATCTTTGATTCTGTTAATATTTTCAGGTTGTGAAGCAAGTATAATTTATATTGCTTCATTAATTCTGAGGAATTATCAAATCATTATCCGACCCTAATAACATCTCTCCACCAAATTTGGGACCACTTCCTTAAGCCATTTTTCCTCAAAATTATTGCAAGTTTTTGGTCAGTGAGGATGTTTGTGAAGCACATACTATTTTGGCATGTCCATTTGGCATGAAACTTTTACAACACCTTCATATGGCCAAATAACCCTGCCTTGCTAAATTTCAGCCCAAGTTGCTTCTCCATGTGAGTGCATCATCCAAATCAAGTTTCTGGACCAAATTTGCACTTACAAAACAACCCTAGTAATTATTGGTGCATTTCTCCTCAAACTCCCCAGGATTGTAGTCCTTCCATATTTAATCACCCCAGACAATAGCTTTGGCCCCAATCAGTTCTATGTTGAGCATAGTGGCTTGATAAAGTTTGACGCAGAAAACTCTAATCGATGCCTAACTCAGATGTAGAGCATCTTCTCTCGAGCTCTTGCCTTATACAGACTCCAGGGTGGAGAGACAACATCCCAGACAAGGTTTTCCATCCCCTACAGCGCTCCCCGTGACATGTCGCATGGTGACAGTGCAACTGGCATGCCTATTCACGCGCTCTGTGCGCTGTGGCCATGTCTAAAGCGTCATTTGTGCCTCGTCCCCTTTCCCTCTTGTCGTCTTCGCGCGCGTGAGCATGTCTGGCGTCTTCCTGTCGTTGTCGCCGTCCAGCAGGATCCCTCTCCCCCTCCGTCCGCTTCCTCACCGACGCTCGCTGTCGCGTGCCCACGGGCAAACAATGGCCATTTAGCTCTGTTCGTCACCGCCGTCTTCCTCCTCGTGCTCCGTTGCCTCCTCTGCCCATGAGACTCTCCCCTGTGCCTCCCTCATCACCTACCTCCGAGCTCGGGAGCATGCACACACGTCCGCGGCGCCGGACATGTGTCCCCGGCGACGCCAGCGTGGCACCTCCTGCCCCTGCCTATTTAAGGCCCCCCTCGAGCCCTCCGAGCTCACCTCTCGCTTTGATACGTCTCCAACGTATCTATACTTTTTGATTGTTCCATGCTGTTATATTATCATTCTTGGATGTTCTACAATCATTTTATAGTCATTTTATATTATTTTTTGGTACTAACGTATTGACATAGTGCCCAGAGCCAGTTGCAGTTTCTGCATGCTTTTTACATTGCAGGAAATCAATATCAGACAGAGTCCAAATGGAACGAAACTCCTGGAGGAGTTTTTTGGGCCAGAAGAAAGCCAGTGGGCCAAGGAAGCACCTAGGAGGCTGCTCGAGGGGATCAACACCCACCAGGGCGCGCCTAGGTGGGTGCTACCCACCTCGGGTACCCCCCAAATAGCCTCTTTGCTCTATAAATACCACAATATCCCAGACACAATAGGGGAGTCGACAAAATTTTGATCCAGCCGCCACAGAGTCCAGAACCACCAGATCCAATCTAGACACCGTCATGGAGGGGTTCACCACTTCCATTGGTGCCTCTCCTATGATGCGTGAGTACTTCTTTGTAGACCTACAGGTCCGTAGTTAGTAGCTAGATGGCTTCCTCTCTCTCTCTCTCTCTCTCTCTCTCTCTCTTGATTATCAGTACAATGGTCTCTTGGAGATCCATGTGATGTAAGTCTTTTTGCGGTGTGTTTGTTGGGATCCGATGAATTTTGAGTTTATGATCAGATCTATGTTTTTATCCATGAAAGTTATTTGAGTCTTCTTTGATCTCTTATATGCATGGTTGCTTATAGTCTCGTACTTCTTCTCCGATATTTAGGTTTTGTTTGACCAACTTGATCTATTTATCTTGCAATGGGAAGAGGTGCTTTGTCGTGGGTTCTATCTTACGATGCTTGATCCCAGTGGCAGAAGGGGAACTGACACGTATGTATCATTGCTACTAAGGATAACAAGATGAGATCTATATCTCCACAATAGATAAATGGATCTTTTCTACATCATGTCATTGTTCTTATTGCATTACTCCGTTTTCTCATGAACTTAATACACTAGATCCATGCTGGATAGCGGTTGATGTGTGGAGTAATAGTAGTAGATGCAGGCAGGAGTTGGTCTACTAATATTGGACGTGATGCCTATATAATGATCATTGCCTGGATATCGTCATGATTATTTGAAGTTCTATCAATTGCCCAACTGTAATTGTTTTCCCATCGTTTACTATTTTTCTCGAGAGAAGCCACTTGTGAAACCTACAACCCCCGGGTCTCTTTTCATCATATTTGCCTTTGCGATCTGTTTTCTCTTGCATTTATTTTAAGATCTATTAAACCAAAAATACAGAAATACCTTGCTGCAATTTATTTGTTCCGCGATCTATTTATCCTATCTACCACTTTTACCTCACGTTATTTGCCTATCTTGAGGCGCCGTACCCAGAAGGGATTGACAACCCCTTTAAGACATCGGGTTGC
Source organism: Triticum dicoccoides (assembly GCF_002162155.2). Lineage (NCBI taxonomy): Eukaryota > Viridiplantae > Streptophyta > Magnoliopsida > Poales > Poaceae > Triticum > Triticum dicoccoides. The sequence continues at coordinate 550,904,202 of NC_041387.1, read as the reverse complement.
GAGTATTTGTTATTTGTGTGCAGGTGTTGTTTAAGTGGTGTGAGGAGGTTCTCCTACTGGTTCAATAACCTTGGTATCATCACTGAGGGAAATACCTACCGTCGCTATATTGCATCATCCCTTCCTCTTTAGGGAAATACCGATGTAGTTCTATCGGACATCAAAAGGAATTTCTGGCGCCATTGCCGGGGAGGATCTTCAAAATCAACCAGGTTCCTAATCACAAATCTCATTTCCTTGCAATTTACATTATTTTCCATTTGCCTCTTGTTTTCCTCTCCCCCACTTCACAAAATTTTGCCTTTTTATTCGCCCTCTTTTTCGTTCGCCGTTTTCTCGTCAGATCTATTTGTGTTCTTGTTTCACTATGGCTAGTTTGAATGCTCCTCCTTTGTTACCAGATTTTGAAGTTTTATACTTCAAACAAAAACAAGGAGAAAATTTGAAAGATGCTTGGTATAGGCTTATGTAATCTTATCGTGTTTGCAACCTAAAGGGAGATGTGAAAATTTTGCTTAGAATTTTTTACGTAGGATTGGCTTTGCATCATAGACAACTCCTGGATTTTGCCGCAAAAGGGAATTTTATTGAGCCTGATGTCAATACCGCCTATGAAATTTTAGAAGGAATTTTGGGGGTTCCATCACAAAAGAAAGGGTTTTCTTTCACCCCAGAGGGAGTCCAAATTTTGGACAAACTCGGTGATTTGCATAAACATATGGTGGAATTACAAAAATATAAAGAACCTCTCAAACATCTCAATGGTAGTATCAATCATATGAACACTTTGATTTCTGTTTGCAATAAATAGTTAGATATTTTAGATCTCAAAATGGTTTCTTTTCCAGAAAATTTAGGGAAGCGCAAAGAGCCTCCCGGGTTTGAAAAGACCCTTACAAAAGTGGCAAAGATAACGGAAGGCAATACTTAGATCCTACGCGTTATGCCTAGCTAGGGGCGTAAAACGACAACGCTTGTTGGGAGGCAACCCAATGAATAATTTTTTTTTGATTTTTGCTTTCTGTTCTTCAGTGTTAGCACAATTATGTTACTGTTATGATTGTGTTTTTTGTGTTTTAATTAGTGTTTGTGCCAAGCAAGGCCTTTGGGAAGACTTGGGGTGAAAGTTTATTTGATTTGCTGAAAAACAGAAACTTTTGCACTCACGAGATTCGTTGTCATTTTTTAAAGAAGAGTGATTTTGAGTTGATTCTTTTTTCAGAGGATTAATTGTCACACCCAATATACGATACTATCCTAAAGAGACTCGAAGGTCCCACCAAGGATAGAACCACATATTGAAACGCTTTTGCAAGGTGGATATCATTACATCAACATTACATAATAGATGGGGATACATACATAAGGCATACAATGCCCCACAAATACAACATCACAAGACATAAGAGCATCATCCGACTACGGATGAAACACAAACAGAAACTCAAATGACATCCACCCTGCTAGCCCAGGCTGCCGACCTGGAACCTATCCCCTGATCGAAGAAGAAGCAGAAGAAGAACTCCAAGACAAGCAGACATCGCTCTCGCGTCAAGGTCATCGCATAAACCTGTACCTGCAACTGTTGTTGTAGTAATATGTGAGCCACGAGGACTCAACAATCCCATTACCACGGGTATCAAGACTAGCAAAGCTTAATGGGAAAGGAAGGGGTAAAGTGGTGAGGCTACAGCAGCGACTAAGCATATATGGTGGCTAACATACGCAAAAGAGAGCGAGAAGAGAGCAAACGGAACGGTCGTGAAGCTAGCAATGATCAAGAGGTGATCCTGAACTCCTACTTACGTCAAACATAACCCAAAAACCGTGTTCACTTCCCGGTCTCCGCCGAAAAGAGACCATCACGGCTACACACGCGGTTGATGCATTTTAAGTCGGATCTGGTAGGTATCTACAACCGGACATTAACAAATTCCCATCTGCCACATAACCACGGGTACGGCTTTCAAAAGTTTATACCCTACAGGGGTGTCCCAACTGAGCCCATGATAAGCTCTTGCGATCAACGAAGGATATACCTTCTCCCAGGAAGACCCGATCAGACTCGGAATCCAGGTTTACAAGACATTTCGGCAATGGTAAAACAAGACCAGCAAAACCGCCCGATGCACCGACAAATCGCGATAGGAGCTGCACATATCTCGTTCTCAGGGCACACCAGATTGTCCAAACTTCCGGTAGGCCAGCCCAGAGTTGCCCCTGGTGACCACCGGCGGAAGACAGGTTGGACCAACACTCATGACGAGCAC
>NC_041387.1:550895365-550901706 GCF_002162155.2 Triticum dicoccoides | reverse complement strand
ATGACCCTCGAGAGCGCGACTCCCAAGGGAAAAAAGGCTAGGTGAGGCAAATGGTAAAACCAAGGTTGGGCCTTGCTGGAGGAGTTTTATTCAAAGCGAACTGTCAAGGGGGTCCCATAAATCACCCAGCCGCGTTAGGGACGCAAAATCCGGGAACATAATACCGATATGACGGAAACTAGGGCGTCAAGAGTGGAACAAAACACCAGGCATAAGGCCGAGTCTTCCACCCTTTACCAAGTATATAGATGCATTAATAATATAAGAGATATTGTGATATCCCAGCCAAAATCCTATCCACCATGGAGCAATCTTCAACTTCACCTGCAACTAGCAACACTATAAGAGGGTTGAGCAAAGCGGTAACATAGCCAATCAATAGTTTGCTAGGAGGGTGAAAAGGCTAGAGGCTGACATGGCAATTTGGGAGGCTTGAAGAGCAAGTGATAGGTAGCGCAACATAGCGATAGAACGAAACAACTAGCATAGCAATGATAGTAGTGAGATCCAGGGTAGCGGTCATCTTGCTTGAAATCCCGCTAGGAAGAAGAACGAGTCCATGAAGAAGATGAAGCCACGAAGACGAACCAAGCGTAGACGAACGAACCCTCACGATCGCAACGAAAACGGGGACTATCGATAAGAAGCACACAACATGGTAAACACACCACACATGAACAAGGCATGATGCTCAACCAAGCATGATGCATAACAAAGCTACATGAAGCTCCTCATGGCAAGGGATGATGCAAACAAGAGCAACACAGCAAGGCAAGTTTAAATGAGGCCGGAAACAACATATAACAATTCCGGCAAGTCCTCATATGCAAATTTCGAAATTGGTCCAGATCTGAATAAACATTACGTTTAAGTTGTTAAGCAGCAAGTTAAGATGCACCAAGATGATCTACACGAGATTCTAGTCAAGTTACATATAAAGTTCATTTAGTTCGGAGCTACGGCCTAGAAGATATGAGCAAAACAAGTTAAACATGGCATTGATGCAAAATGCATACAAGCATCAAGCAAACACTCTCAAAACATGGATTCAACATGATAATATGAAACTACATGCAAAATCAAGCAAGTTTCATATAGAGCACACTCAAAACGGAGCAACGGTTCAACACATACATTCTATACAAGTTTAAAGGACAAACTGTCCAAAATAGCAACTAGGCATCTAGAAAGCATCAAAACAATATGCTACATCAGCTCAACATGATAACAAAAGGCATGTACATGATGTACAGGTAAAGCATAATGAAACATGAACACTGAGCTATCTCCAGAAATCACTAGAACATACTCAAAAAGACATGGCAAGATTGCATATAATAACAGTTTCAGACTTTGCAGAAATAACATCAGGTTGCAATGTTTAGAGCTATCAAACAACACGTTACAGGAACTTATCATGCCAAACAAAGGCATGGCATGAACCTACTAATTGCATAGAACAAAAGACCTTTACTGACCATGAGCCAAAAAGGATCAGAAGATATGATGGCACCCATGTAAACATGGCAAATGATATGACAGATTCATACATGGCAGGAACAACAATAAGTAGGCATGTTGGTGAGCTTGTACCACTCACCATAGAGCAATACATGGCATTACAAGATAACCAACAATATGAAGACATGTTTATGAAGCTAAGCATGGCAAGAGCAAGTTCATAGGGTGCATGGATCACTAGAAAAACACATGGCACAAACTGAACTTCATGTTAACAGGCTGACAACAACATTATTTAGCAACTTTGGAGCAAGATAACAACAAGCTACGGCAGGCTAAAAATGCAACCAGGGGCATGAATGGATAGAGCATGACATGTATAACAAAACATCCTAAGTGAACATCTCCAGATTATGCATAGAATGACTTGTAGCAGCAGGTTTACATAGCATCACAAAATAACAGATTCAGCCTAGCAAAACAGCAATAGCAAGTACCCTACTTAACAAGCTCGACGCACTCAGTACAAGACTCAAACAAATACATGGATAGCACCCCTGTAAAGATGGCATGATGTAGTTCAAAACACATGTAGAGCTCATGTTCATAGGATGCTCACATCAAATGCAACAAAAATGACAAATCACCAAGTTATAACAGTTTCAGCAGATTAACATCATATAGCACTCTCGCAACAATGATTCAGGCATCCAGATGGACTCAAACAAACATGGCACAATGGAACCAAATGTAGAGCATCTCTCAATGAACATTTTGACATATCATGCGCATGAAACAGAGCAATGTGCAGAGATTTATGGCATCTCAAATTTAGCACGAGAATATGCAAATATTGTGACTTAGCAGTTTTCCAAAAAAAAAAAAAACAGGTGAGCGCAATAAAACTAAAAGTCGCACGGGCAGGGTTTAGACGGGTGGCTCACCATGGGCCGAGGCCCAAAAGGGGGAGGAGGCAGGCCGGCTTGGGGCCTGGGGGTGCAGCAGGCCGGGGCTGGGCCGGACCCGTGGCGGGGCCCACGAGGCTGGACGGGGTCAACGCGGCGGTGACGAGATTGGGGCTCCTCCCGATCCGCCCCGGACGGCGAGCGGTGGCGCGGCCGACACCGATGCGGCTCCGTCGAGGCGCGGAGCAGGCTGGAGGAGGCCAGATGGGGTCAACGTGGTCCGGCAAGGAGGCGGCGGGGATGGGAGGTCGTCAGCGTGGTGCTGCAAGGGGAGAGAGAGGGAGAGGGAGAGTGAGGCGGCGAGAGGGAGAGATGAGGAGGAGAAGGAGGCGACGGGAGGTGGCAACCTGGGTCCAGCGGAGGTCGGTGAGGATGAGGCGACAACAGTCGATGCACGGAGGAGGCCGGCAACGGGGTCCGCTGGGTTGCCGGCGACGACGGCGGGGCGGAAGCGCTCGGGCACCGAGCTGGAGGTGCATGGCGAGGCGGAGAGCGGGTGGCGGCGCGGGGTCGGGCCGACCCGGGCCCCGATGGGCTTGGCTGGCCCTGCGCGGGCCTGGACGGGCCAGCGGCGGCGGGGAGTGGGCAGGGGGGCGCGCTGGGGACGCGTGGAGGATGCGGGTTGGCTAGAGGGGCGGTAGGTGGCGGCGCGGCGAGTGGGGCGGTGACACTTGGCGGCGGAGGGCTGGCTTGGCGCTGAAATTGAGGAGGGAGGAGGCTGGCGGCTGCGGGGATCCCGAGAGTGAGGCTAGAGGTAGGTGGAGGAGGTTAGGGTTCCCAAAATTGGGAGGAGGATGTGATTATATAGGGAAAGGGGGGGGGGTTAGGTTTAGGGGAAAAGGTGGTTTCGGAGCCCTCTGATCTCGATCGGATGGTTTCGGACGCGAGTTTTTTTTCCGGATGGCTAGGTGGGCTGCAAGCGATTGTGTAGAATGCCTTGGGCTGAGAAGAGAAAAGAGAGAGAGAGGCCCGGCGGCAGTTTCGAAGGCCGAAACGTCTGACGAAGGTACCGACAGCGGTACCGCTATATGCTTAACGGTTGGGCAGTCAAACGGACTCCGAATGCGACGAAACTTGACAGGCGCTCTGTCTACACTATAATAAGACCACACGCCAAGTTTCAACCCATCCCGAGGACATTTTTATGCCACTTATAAAATAATATTACGGAGGTGCCGCGGGCGTGTGCGAGAGTGTCTGGCTCAGAACGGACAATGGAGAGAACCGGCGGAACCCGAACGGATGCAAGTTTTGAAAAACATGCAGATAAAATGCAGATGATGACATGGCAAAATGCAACACGCAAGCAAAAGACATGGCAACGATGGCAAATAACTAGAAGACACCTGGCGCATCGAATACGGGGCGTTACATTAATAGAAAAATTCCTCACGTCCACCAATTTATTTAATAATTTTTGGAGTTACAGAAGTATTCGAAATTGTCAGATTGCTACAGACTCTTCTGTTTTTGACATATTCTATTTTATTTGCATTGTGTGCTTGTTTTGATGATTCTATGGTTTTCTTTGATGAGTTTTTGCCATAGAAAAGTTGGAATACAATAGATATAATTAAAAGCAAAATAATAATATGTTTGCTACATTACTTATAGTAGTGGTTTGATTTCTTATACTAATGGATCTCACGAAGATTTTGTTTGAGTTTTGTGTGATTGAAGTTTTCAAGTTTTGGGTTATCTTACGATGGATGAAGGAATAAGGATAAGAAAAAGGCTAATATTGGGGATGCCCGAGGCACCCCAAGATAATATTAAAAGAAGTAGCAAGCAACTAAGCTTGGGGATGCCCCCGAGTGGCATCCCTGCTTTCTTCTAACGGCCATCAGCATTTTACTTGAAACTATATTTTTATTTGTCACATGATATGAATTTTGCTTGGAGCGTCTTGTATGATATGAGTCTTTGCCTATTTTGCTTTGTGTTTTAAGTTTTGAAACCTTGCTGGACACACCCTTTTGAGAGTGCCAAAAATTATGCTATGCTTGCTCCTATGCTTCACTTAAATTTTTAGAGCCATGGACTTGTTCTAGTACTTCACTTATATCTTTTTGAGCACGGTGTGCTTTGTTAGTTTTAAAGAAATGATCTAGTGCTTCACTTAGATTTATTTGGGAGTTAGTAAAGTTTTACGAAATTCTCTCTTGGTTCACTTAGATTATTTTGAGAGAAAGAAAAAAATTATGCTCATGATCTTCACTTATATTTGTTTGAGCTTATCAAAAGCGACACATGAAAATAGTCCCAAAGTGATAGATATCTAAGGAGGATAGAACAAAAACTTTCATGAAGATCATTGGAGAAAATAAACTTGATTCTTAGTAATGGTTTTGAGATATGACGATATGATATGTGAGTCATGTTGATGAGTAATTGTGCTTTAGTAACAATATTGATGTTAAGTTTCTGATTCCCTATGCAAGCATGGAAGTCAATAGTTATGAAGTGAAATTTATATCCTACTTATGGTGCATTATTCGGTGTTAGTTATGCTTAATGCTTGGGTACGAGATTTTTCACTTTTTGGTTGGTCTCTTCTAAATCTTTTTGCTAGCCTTCATTTTGCACTAAGTATGATCACTACTTGTGCATCCAAAACCCTTTAAACCAGTTTTTCCTTATGAGTCCGCTATACCTACCTATATGCGGTATTTCCATGATGTTCTAAGAAAATTTGCATGTGCCATCTCTAATGTTCAAAATAAATTTCTCTTTTGTGTGCTCTATTACCCGCGAGGCGGTAAAGGGTAGCCAATATTTTCCATGCTAGATGTGTTACTCTCACGATGAGTGTTTATTCAATTGTCATTGCACGAGAGTACGACAAAAGTACTAGGGATGCCCAATCCCGAAATGAATAAATGAATTTTCTTTATGTTGTCAAATAATAAATTCCTTGGAAAGTGAAAGTTATGTTGGAAAAAGGAATAAACTTTAGTTTCTGTTTGGGAACCGCCTATGATGTATCTAGAATGGAAAGTGTTGGGATGCTCCAAGTCGTTTTTGTTGGTAGGAAAAGTATGCCTCTCAAAAATAATTTTATCTCTCAATTTAAGCTTTGAGATCTGGCACCTCTACAAATCACTACTTCCCTCCGCGAAGGGCTTTTCTTTTACTTATGCAATTTTTATTTTGAATTTGGGTCTCCATCTTCTCTTATAAAGCACCAACTAAGGGCACTATAATCGTATTTGAGCATTGGGTGTAGCTAATATTCGAGTGTGTTTCATGAATGGATCAATGATCGAGCATGATGGGCTAGGGATAACTTGCTTTAGTGTTGATATTTTGAAAGACATGGTTGCTTGTTGGTATGATTGAGTATTAAAGTCTTCATGTCAAAACTAGACTATTGCTTTGAATCATATAAAAGTCCATACACTACAAAAAAAAAGACACATCCGTGACATTTTGGGCCGAACGAAATTTTTTCTGTCATACTTATGACACTTCTATGACGATAATTGTGAGAAAACCCAATATCATCATAGACGTGGTGGGCTCCTACTTCTATGACAAAAAATCATGACAGAAAATGGGCTTTTCGTCCTTGGCGGGCCGGAGACGCAACTGCATGACATTCTTTGGGCCGTCCATGACGGAAAATACCGTGGTAGAAGCGAGGGCGAGGAAAATTTCGGGGAGTTCTCGATTACGGTGGGTGGTCAGGGGCCGAGTGATGCGCATTTCTCTCGTACACGTACGCACATGTGTACAAGGCGTTGGGCTTTAACTCAACCCGAGCAAGGCGTCGCCTAACTGAACCCGAGCGATTGCACTACATGCTGCACGTTACTGAACCCGAGCGATCGAGCGATTCCTTCGCTACTGCTGCTAACTGAAGCCGGTCGATGCTGCCTTTGGATGAACAGTGAGCATTGTAGGGGGGTTTGGATG
>NC_041387.1:550881947-550895024 GCF_002162155.2 Triticum dicoccoides | reverse complement strand
TGGGGGTGGATGAACATGACACCGTGGCATTGCCTCTGGATGAACAGTACCCCGATCGATCGAGCCGGTTGGGGCTGGATGAACATGACCCCGTGGAGGGCTGGATGAACAGGACGACCCCGTGGAGGGTTGGACGAACAGTAGACAGTGGAGGGGTGGATGAACAGTAGCCCATGGAGGGGTGGTTGGACAGGAGCCCGTGGAGAGGGGTGGTTGAACAATAGCCGGTGGAGTAGCGCGCGGTGGAGGCTGGATGAACAGGAGCCCGTGGATGAACAGTCGCATGTGGAGGCTGGAGGAGGTCGACGGTGGATGAACAGTAGCCCGTGGAGGCTGGAGGAGGTCGACGGTGGAGATGAATAGTATCCCGTGGAGTCCCGTTTTGCGGTACGCCACACCCCTCCCAATGAACAGGACCCCCGTTTCGATCGTACCGCTCCAACACAAGTCTGTTTCCTCCGTTTTGCGGTATGCCACACCCCTCCCGATCAATAGGACCCCATTTCGACCGTAGGAGGTCCAACACAAGTCCGTTTCCTCCGTTTTGCGGTACGCCAGACCCCTCCCGATGAACAGGATCCCGTTTCAAACGTTGCCGGTTGAACACAAGGCCGTTTCCTCCGTTGTGCGGTACACCAGGCCTCGTTTCCATCGCCTGTTCCATCCAAGCCCTCCCGATGAACATGACGACGCATTCCGTTCCGACCCAGCCGGTTGGCTCCCCATGAACACGACGACGACCTTGTTTTTCTGTTCCGACCCAGCCATGTACACGAGCCCTGGCCGTACGTATGCGCGAGTAGGCATTCGAGACCCCACCCATATGTACGTACGTGGCCATATTTTCTTTCTTGCACACTGGCCGCTGTACGTATGTGTACATGCTACGTGCGCGCCTCTACTATGACACGTGCACGCCTCTACATCCACTAGTATGTACGTACACATTTGCGACCAGAATGACAACGCTACATATGCTTCGACTAGGTGGGTCCCGACTGTCATGCACTTCCTTGCGTGCGAAGATGTAGCTGGTGGGTCCCAGCAGTTAGGGGGTGAATCATTTTTTTGCCTGGACGCACTTCCTGGCATGCGAAGATATAGCTGGTGGGTCCCAGCAGTCAGGGGGGAAATGTTGTTTTTTGCAAAATACAGTGGCCCGTCCGGTGGGTCCCTGCTGTCAGGTGGAGGTATCATTATTTTCCGTGTAATGAGGAGGCACTTCCTTGCTGCGGCCGTGGACCCAGCTGTCAGCCTCTCCACGTACAGTCCACGTCCGATGGAAGTTGTTCCTTGACCATGTTGACCACGCCACGCCGAGAGCACCACGGCGGTGGACGATAGCGAGGCCTAGGAAGGGGACGACGTGGAGCCGGGGAAGACACAACAGTGGATGCCCACGCGGAGAGGAGTACGAGGGTTCACCGGTTCGGCTGCGGTGTGAGGCTGCCGTTGCCGCAGAATAACAGGGGGTGTGGGTGAGTAGAGGGATGGGCCTGGCCAGCTGTGGGAGTAGTATGGGGGCGGTGAGGCCTCCGCGACAGCACAGCCGGCCACGGGAGGCAGGAGCAAGCGGCACGACCGACATTGCTTTGGGCAGCTGGAGCAAGAAGACCAGAGGTTGAAGAAGCACTATGGCTGTTGGATGGACATCATACGGTCACTGGAGTATTGACTAAGTTGACAAAGCCCTCCGTCCCCGTCAATTTAGTAGTCCCACAAGTCAGCCACCCACTATGGTGGGTCCCAGCTAGCAGGGGGTATTCATTTGTTTGTGCGTAATAAGGAGACACTTCCTTGTGTGCTAAGATATAGCTGGTGGGTCCGACTTGTCAGCGGGGGGAACGTCTTTTTCATGAAATACAGAGGCCCTTCCGGTGGGTCCCAGATGTCAGCTGGAGGAATCATCATTTTGCACGTAATAAGGAGGCATTTCCTTGTGTGCGGCCGTGGACCCAACTGTCAGCCTCTCCACGTACAGTCCACGTTCGATGGAAGTCGTTCCATGACCATGTTGACCACGCTGCACCGGGAGCACCAGGGCGGTGGACGACAGCGAGGCCTAGGAAGGGAACGACACGGAGCCGGGGAAGATGCGACAGTGGATGCCCACGCGGAGAGGAGTATGAGGGTTCACTAGTTCAGCTGCGGTGTGAGGCTGCCGTTGCCGCAGGGCCTGGCTAGCGGTGGGAGTAGTAGGGGGCGGTGAGGCCTCAACGGCAGCACAGCCGACCATTGGAGGCAGGAGCATGCGGTCTCGCCGGCGCTGGTTTGGGCGACTGGTGCAAGAAGAGCAGCACTTGAAGAAGCAGCATGACCGTTCGATTCAAATCCAACGGTTACTGCTGCTACAATCGTTTGTTGACTAAGTTGACAAGCCCTGCGTACGCATCAACTTAGTAGGCCCACAGGTCAGCCTCCCAACCGGTGCGCCCCAGATGTTAGTGGGAGGAATCATTTTTTCGCGTAATAAGGAGGCAGTTGATTGCGTGCGGCCAAGACAGCAGAGAGAGTAGGGTGGGCCGGGGAAGCCTGCGCGCCATCACAGGGGCCACAAGAGGAGGGAGCAGGCAGTCCCGCCGGTGCTAGTTTAGGCGGCTGGAGCAGGAAGATCAGAGATTGAAGAAGCACGTCGGCCATTGGATGGACATCGGACATTCACTGCTGCTAGAATCATGTGTTGACTGACAAAGCCTTACGTAAACAAGTCAGCCTCGAAATCTGTGGCGTGTACAACCCATTTGCTATTATTTTCACTCATTTTCTAATTCATATGGAATTTATTACAGCCCATTTTCCATTTTTTAGAATTGCTGCCCGTTTTTTGGTCAGTACCAGGGTTTAAAAAATTAACTAAATATGTGCGAAATTTTGAAAATTCGCAAATTTTTGTGGGGGAACAAAATATTCTTAATCCAAAAATTAGTAGCCATACTAAAACAAATTTAAAAATAAATTAGTGCTATGTCATGTTAAATCCAATGAAATATTATAAAATATCAGTGAAGAACAAAAACAAAAAAAGAAACTAATATCCCATTTGCTATAATTTTTTTGAATTTTCAACCCCTTTGATATTACTTTTAACAGACACTGACCATACTCTTTGGCCAGGCCGGAATGCATCCCTCCTCGTCTTGAAAGATTTGCAGCCCAGTAAGTCGAAGAAAACAAATAGGCCTAGCTTGGGTATTCTTCAAAAAGAAATACTGGGCTACCTATTTTCCCAAAGAAAAACCTGTTGGGCTGGTCATGTTGTTAGATGGGCCACAGAGACTGCACAACCCAGTTTCTAGCATGCTCCTCCAAATTACTACTCAAAAAAAAGTTGTGCAATTCTGTCGTTAATTGACTATACGTTAAAAATGATGTGGGTCCCAGATATCAGCAGGGTGGATTAGAGTAAAAAACGAGGGGTGCATCTGAGTAGTAAAAGAGGCGCTTGCTTGTGTTCGGGAGTGGACCTAGTGGGTCCGTACTGTCATACTCACAACTACAGTTCTCTCCCGATTCACTATGTTGACAGGGACCGTTTTAAAAAAACTATGTTGACAGGGCCGGACGGCGGCGCCGCGGCGAGCACACCAAGGCGGAGGATAAAGTGCTGTCGCCAATGTGCTGGGCTGGGTTGGACATTCTTATTGAAAAATAAAAATGGACCGGAACTATTTACGACGTTGACTATGATTTGTATGGGTCCACTGGTTGCAGGAAGAAAATGCTGAGAGAAAGAAGACTGGTCGCTATCTTTGCCGAAGAATAATATCGACTGAATGTAACGACACTATCATAGGAAATAATATCCTCCTGTTAAATCATGAATTTAAAGAACTGGTGCATGAGCATTTAGCTTTATTTATTTATTTACTTATTTATGTTTAGGGGACCATGAGCATGTACCTGGGCGGGATTCATGTGAGAGCCTCCCTTCCAGTTAATTATGGGCTCCTCTATTGGGCCTTCATTAGTGGGCTGCATGTTATCAACAAGTGGAAAATGTGTTCCGTAGGAAAAATAGTATGCGTTACATACGGTATGGGGCACTAAGGATCGAACCGTGCAACGACTTCCAAAACATTGTGTTTTTCGTTCTAACAACACATTTATTCAACCAACGGACAAAATATACTACTGATTGTACATTGAAAATAGCAGCAGCAGCAACCAGGGCTGGGGGTGCAACAGAAGTAGTAAGCAGGCCAGAAGAGTGAAGACACATCTCTCTCTTCCAAACCAAACATCAGCCATTATTACAAAAGGGCTACCAAAAAAGAACAAGTGTATGCATCAAACTAAATAAAGATCCTACTACACCAAGTGTACGCATCTAACTAACTAGCTCAGTTAGATGTTACTATTTATTAAGCTGTGGAGATTGGCTGACGGCTTGAACCAGATGGGTGCCTGACGGGGGAAACTCCAGCCAGCAGGTTGAAGTCTGATATTTGTGACCCTCTCTCCTACTTTGGGTTGCAGAGCATGGCGACACATATCAGGGTATGGTGCATGCAGAGACTCATTGTACGCTATGTACACATAGTTTTTCCTGATGAATGAAACCGCGCTGCCATCATGATCCCTGCCGTCGAATATCCCTGGTTAATCGGATAATTCAGTTCGACAAACAGAGAGCGTGTACCAAGGCTACTTACCAGCCTCCAGTCAAAAATTCCTGAAGGCCTAGAGAAGCTAGGATCCTGCTCAAAGACCTTGCAGTGACTGTGATTGTATTCCGCGAAACAACAGGTCTGGTACGTGCGAACGATCATCAATCGTTCGTCGTCGTCTGATCGAGCCAGGAACCACCTGCAACTGCCATGCCGCTTTTCTTTGAAAGGTTTTGGGATTAGGAAGGGTAGGGACACCAGGCGGCCTACAACATCATATCAAGTTGGAGTCAAATAAAAAAGGGCTCTTGATCTAGTCAATCTTAAGAACAACATGTTATGAGCATGAATATTTTTTCAGTAAATGTTGACAGTAATATAAGCAAGCCATCATGATATCATAGGAAAGTAACATACTGCTGTAATAGCCGATTGTAGCGATGACTGGAGTAGGCCAGCAATACGTCCAGCCATAGAAGGAGTCGACAGCGTAAATGAAGCCCTTGTGTTCAATGGCATCAGAGAACCATGGAGGATGCATGATCCTGCGATGGACGTGCAAATTTATCCACTTGCCGCAGTGACCTGTCAGATAGGCGAGACCGCGGTTGAAGAACGCAATTAGCCTGAAGTCTTTATAATTCGCAAATCTTGTGGGCACTTGGCAGATTACAACCTTGAGCAAATCAAACTTGGTATCATGTTGGCTACTGTAAGATTCCGAGTATTCTGGGCCGCGGTGCCAAAGCAGTGCGGTGTTAATCGAAGGAAGGGGATCAATCGCCGGGTGTAGAATTCCACGAGCATCCAGCTGCCGCGACCATTGACGAGCACCATCCAATACGTGTTCATGCCGACCCAGTACATACCGTTAATGTAGTTGAGGGTGACGGGGATCGGACCATAGTCAAGGGGGTTGATTCTCGCAACCCTATGATTGTTATGCTGCATGGCATGCCGTTTCTGAAGATCAGGCGGCATCAGCAAGAAAGGAGCTGGCTTAAAAAGCTCTGACCTGAGGGCTTTGAGTAAACGGTACAACCCCGATGTGCACGCGGCGAGCGGCATGGTACTGAGATTGTCCACACGCGAAACAATGAGCTTGATTACCTCTGTGGGGAGAAAATTCCAGCCACTCTTTCGGCGGACGCTGCTCCATTCTGCCATTGTTAGTGCTTGGGTTTCGGACGAGGGGGGGGGGGCAACTTAGCGGGGATGGAAGATTGGATGAGATTATGTGCGGACAAAGATGGAGAAGCAAATATGTGCCGCGGGAAGTGGACAGGTGATGATGACTACATCACGTCGCTTGACTTACGAGACAGATACCAGCAACGTAGGGTCATATCGATGCCAGACAACTTGCTTGAGTGATCACAGTACTGGTACTCCCTACAGTACCTACTACTATGCCCTAACTTGCTTGAGTAGAGTAGTAGGGTAGGACTCTGCTCTACTACTAGCACTGGAGGAGTAGTATATTCTAATCTAAAATAGTTACAAACTTCAATGCCCGAGCGTGGAATGACTACGAACCGTGCTAACTCCAATCCCCAGCAAGCGTTCGCTGGGAGACATGGTAGTTGCAAACGCCCGCGACGCAGTTACAATACGTGTGTATGGCTTAAAAATAGGCCACCGTTGGATGGAAATCTGACAGTTGCATGGGATTCGCCACGATTGAGCTCGTGCCAAACAATCGCTAGATATCATTACTATAAAAAGGTTAAAACACCCGGGGCAATAACTTGCACCGGCTGACCACTAACAATGATAACATCCCATAAAAAAACAATGCTACTAACATAGTTGTAAAATGGTCAAAGACCATGTCTGAGGGAGTCCTGGATTAGGGGGTACTCGGACAGCGGGACTATATACTTTGGCCGGACTGTTGGACTATGAAGATACAAGATTGAAGACTTCGTCTCGTGTCCGGATGGGGCTCTCCTTTGCGTGGAAGGCAAGCTTGGCGATTCGGATGTGTAGATCTCCTTCTCTGTAACCGACTCTGTGTAACCCTAGCCCCCTCTGATGTCTATATAAACCGGAGGGTTTAGTCCGTAGGACAAGAAAACCAATCATAATCATAGGTTAGCTTCTAGGGTTAGCCTTTGTGATCTCTTGGTAGATCAACTCTTGTAATACTCATATCATCAAGATCAATCAAGCAGGAAGTAGGGTATTACCTCCATCGAGTGGGCCCGAACCTGGGCAAACATCGTGTCCCCAACCTCCTGTTACCATTAGCCTTAGACACACAGTTCGGGACCCCCTACCCGAGATCCACCGATTTTGACACCGACATTGGTGATTTCATTGAGAGTTCCACTGTGTCATCGCCACGAGGTTTGATGGCTCCTTCAATCATCAGAAACGATGCGGTCCAGGGTGAGACTTTTCTCCTCGGACAAATCTTCATATTCGGCGGCTTCGCACTGCGGGCCAACTCGCTCGGCCATCTGGAGTGGATCGACAGCTACGCCCCTGGCCATCAGGTCAGGTTTGGAAACTTGAACTATATGGCTGACATCCGCGGGGACTTGATCTTCGACAGATTTGGGCCTACGTCAGGAGCGCCGAATAGTCATGACGAGCACGACTTAGATCTGCCCTTGGACAGTGTTCGGGCTATCGCACCTGTAGATGCCCCGACCCCTAATCTGGAGCAGATTGCTCCATTCGAGGACGGGTGGATGGACCCCGCCATGGAGGACGCATACTCATCAGCGATAGAGCCGAACACAGACTCCACCTCCAAAGAGATCTGTGCCACCGGACCCCCGGACTTGTCTCCGATCTTAGGTTCCGAACCGTGCGCATCCGTGCCTATCGAATTCGATTGGGCACTGATCATGTAGTTTACCTCCACGGATATCTTTCAACACTCACCCTTTGGTGACGTGCTAAATTCATTGAGCTCTCTCTCTTTATCAGGAGACTCTTGGCCGAACTATGTCCAGCTTGAGTGGGATGCGGACAACGAAGAAATTCGCTCTCCACCCACCACCCACTTAATAGCCACTGTCGATGACTTAACCGACACACTGGACTTCGACTCCGAAGACATCAACAGTATGGACGTCGATGCTGGAGATGATCAGGAACCACCGCCCACGGGGCGCTGGACAGCCACCTCATCATATGATATATACATGGTGGACACACCCAAGGAGAACAACGGCGACAAAAAGGACGCCACGGAGGATAATCCCCATGTGAAGAAACCAAGGCGACGGCGCATGCGCCGCTCTAAGTCCAGCCACAGTAAAAATAACGATAACAACACAAGAAAATTTGACACCCCAGTCGACTCCAAAGGAAACAACGACCCCATGGACCCATCGATGGAGCAGGATGAGCCAGGGCATGCTGAACATAGTCCAGAGGAGATGCCTGATCACCGCAACCCCGAGGGTAAAACTCATCAACCTGCCTACGGAGAGGAGGATAGTCCAGATGACGACGCATTCATCCCGGAAAAACACTTGGAACAAGAGAACCTCCACAGAAGGCTTATGGCCACCGCGAGGAGCCTGAAGAACCAGAAGCAAAGGCTTAAGGCCGCGCAGGATACACTCAACCGCAGATGGAACAAAGTGCTAGACACTGAAGAAAAATATGGCGACGACCGCCACACTAAAAGCTACCCAAAGCACAAGCTGCTGCCCGAATTCGACGACGAGGCCATAGAGCCCATCCCGCCGAAGAATAATATGGCCGATCAGCCGGAACAACCACCTCGTGGCTGCGACAGAGCAGCTACCGATGTCGCACACAAGCCAGCACACGATTTACATGAGCTCCTGGACAAAAAGGCCAGCGCAACCAGGTCCATCTATGGATCTAGAGGACGTGCTCTGGCACAAGATCATAGCCACCAAAACGTTCATCGTGATCAAATACCAGTTCAGAATCAACCCCGAACACAACAACCGTCGACAGCATGCCATGACACATCCAATTACAGGTGTGCTGCACACCCCCTGTGCTTCACCAATGAAGTGTTGGATCATGAGTTTCCACAGGGATTCAAACCCGTGAATATAGAGGCATACGGCGGAACGGCAGACCCTGGGGTCTAGATTGAGTACTTTATCCTTCATATCCACATGGTTCGCGGAGATGATCTCCATGCCATTAAATATCTGCCCCTCAAGTTGAAAGGACCAGCTCGACATTGGTTGAAAAGCCTCCCTGAAAACTCAATTAGAAGTTGGGAGGAACTTGAGGATGCTTTCAGGGCCAATTTCCAAGGGACCTATGTCCGACCCCCGGATGCAGATTATTTAAGTCACATAATCCAACAACCCGGAGAGTCAGCTGGTAAGCTTTGGAACCGATTTCTCACTAAGAATAATCAAATCATTGATTGTCCGGATGCGGAAGCCTTAATGGCCTTCAAGCACAGTATCCGAGACGAATGGCTCACCAAACACCTCGGCCAAGAAAAGCCAAGGACAATGGCGGCCCTAACAAGCCTTATGACCCGCTTTTGCGCAGGTGAGGACAGTTGGTTGGCCCGTAGAGGCACTAGAGACCCAGGCACATCCGAAATTAGGGATGGCAATGGGAAGCCACGACGCAATAAAAACAAGCGTCGCAACAAGGAAGAGAGTCTGGACAACATGGCGGTCAATGCCGGATTCAGGGGCTCTCAACCTGGTCAATGCAAAAACCCATTTAAGGGCAGCAGAGATGGACCATCCAGCCTAAATAAGGTTCTAGACAGGTTATGTCAAATTCATGGCACCCCCGAAAAACCTGCAAACCACACCCACAGAGAATGTTGGGTCTTCAAGTAGACCGGCAAGCTAAACTCCAAGCACAAAGGAAGCGAGACGCCAAGTGAAGATGAGGATGAGCCTCGCCAACCGAACACTGGGGAACAGAAAAAATTCCCACCAGAAGTCAAAATAGTGAATATGATCTACGCAACTCACATACCGAAGAGAAGGCGCAAACATACACTCAGAGACATATACACTGTAGAGCCCGTCGCCCCCAAATTCAACACTTGGTCGGCATGCCCGATCACTTTTGATAGTAGGGATCATCCGACTAGTATCCGACATGGAGGATCGACTGCCTTGTTTCTTGACCCAATAATTGATGGATACCATCTAACTCGAGTCCTTATGGACGGCGGCAGTAGTCTTAATCTGATATATCAGGACACTGTCCGCAAGATGGCGATAGACCCATCAAGAATCAGCCAAAGTAACACTACCTTTAAAGGAGTAATACCAGGCGTTGAGGCCCGCTGCACGGGCTCTCTTGTATTAGAGGTTATATTCGGTTCTCTCGATAACTTCAGAAGCGAAGAATTAATATTCGACATCACTCCATTCCGAAGCGGCTATCACGCACTACTCGGAAGAGCAGCCTTCGCTCGCTTCAATGCAGTACCGCACTACGCCTACATTAAACTCAAGATGCCTGGTCCACGTGGCGTCATCATAGTTAGCGGAAACACAGAGCGTTCCTTACGAGCACAAGAATATGTGGCGGCTCTAGCAGCCGAACACTGAGCGGCCTCTCCAACCAGAATACATGATCGGTCGTCAAGACCACGGACACGGTTAGACAAGTCCGGCGCACCGCCGGTGGTAATAGCACAGATAAACCTGAGCCGGGGTCTATAGATATACCCCCACAGGCGGTGCTAGGGGCTGCGAACATGTAACAAAGCCCACAGTTCGGCTTGACCCTATTAATATAATAATATATTGCATTTTAATGATTCATTGAGAATAACCAACTCCTCGCATGATTACACCAGACTCTTTTACTGGGTTTTTCCTCTTTACAGATGACCATCGTGCTACACCCTTCCAGGATACGGCGCAACAGAGACAAATGCGCAGATGTGCAGCAAGGCCCCGCTCAAAGATTTCTCTTTAGATTAAGCCCCTGTGTAAACCTTCTTTAAAGTCTCTTGTTGTTTGATATCCCCCGGGTACTTCATACACCCACGAGGGATACTGGCGTTATTGGCATTTCGCCACGTCAGATTAATGCGCGTACCTGGTAATTCGGGGTTCATTATCGAGGGCGTTACTCCGCCCAGTATATGTTACAAAGTGCGAATACCTTCGGGAGTGTTCGGCGTCGCGAGTTCGGCCTTATATGCATCATCTCTGAATCATGTCTTTGGTCAAATGTTGGGTTTGCCCGCATCCTGGGTTTGCTACCTTATGTTCCGTTTTATCGGCTAAGGCGGCCAAAGGAGAACTACTGCGATTGTGCCCTGGTTATTCCAGATGAGTACCTCAGTAGAGAAAGCCGAAAACTGACTGTCATGATACAACGAGAGACTGGTCAACCACTCGATGACTCAGTGGAATCTTCCAGATTCCTCCGCATTAATGAAGGACTTGTTTCCCGGTCATGTACGCACGCGCATCGAATTCGGATGAACGCGGAAGTACCATGGGCTATATAGTAGCCCCACTGTAAAACTCCTATGGCTAAGTGAAAGTGTTAAAGCAATATAGTCTGATTGCCTAGTTTGACATGCAATCACCTCCTTAATGGACCAAGACGTTGGATCAAGTGTGATTACATGCCTTTTTCGAACACCCCCGCATTGTATGCGTGGGGGCTGAAGCCGACGACTGCAAACTTTCAGGTTATATACATACATAAATGGCCGCACAGGAGGCACTACAATACTTTCGGGCAAAAGTATAAATACAACCTTTATAATCAAAATAACATTGTTTTTACAATTGAGATATATGTCACTCGAACATAATACTCTTCGAGCACTAAGCCTCTATTAAACGGGCGCCTTCTAGGACTTGCTCAAAATAGTGCTCGACCGATTCCTGGCCTCCCGCTGGATCCCGGGCTGTAATAACGGTGGCGTCCATCCCTGCCCAATATGTTTTAACACGGGCAAGAGCCATCCGCGCACCCTCTATGCACGCTGACCTCTTCACAGCGTCGATACACGACACAACGCCAAGGAATTGTTGCACTAAACCAAAATAACTGTCCGGCCTTGGTCCCTTGGGCCAAAGATGGTCTATGAAAGACCTCATGGGAAGTTCAGACAACCTTTGGAGCTCGGCCCATGCGGCCATCCTTTCATTCAACGGCAGCGGACGCGTCGGGGAACTGAACTACGACCAGAATAACCTTTCCACATCATTATCTTTCTGATCTTTGAAAAACTTGGTCGCATCAGCAGTACTTTTCGCCAGGTCCGCATACGCTTCTGCAGCACTCCATAGCTGATCCAGAGGAGCATACTTTGGATCTCCAAACTTCATCTGCAACAAAAAGGGCCTCCTAGCTGCGATATCTCCGGCTTGTCGAAGCTCCTCCCGTGCAGCTCTGATTTTAGAGCGCGTTTCCTTGGATGCCTCCAAGGCCTTCTTCAGGTCAGCCGCTTTCGCTTGGCTCTCCTTTTCAAGGAGCTCATATCGGCTGACGGCATCTTTCAGCTCAACAGCCATTTTGGCTATTTTGTCTTCACTCTGGCGATGAGCATCCTACTCAGCTCTTAACTCTTAAGGCGGCCGCATCACTTCTACTGGCTTGTTCCTTGGATAGGGCAAGTTCCGCCCGAAGGGCCTCCACGGCAGCAGCTCCATCTGCAGCCACAACATATTATAGATACTAGCATCATGCTCCTCTTAGAATATTTGCTGATAATTTACAAAATAAACACATACCCTGTGCCTCGTCAAGCCGCTTGTTCACAAGCGCGATGTCGGCATCTGCCACATGAAGCTGTCTCCTCAGTTCAGCGAACTCAGCAGTCCGGTCAACCGCCGGACACTTAGCCGTCTGCACATAACGCAGCGCGATCATTACTTGGGAGTATGATCCTCTGTTTGCCGCCTCGGGCTGGCAACTAGAGTCTCAGGGGCTACTATCTACACAGAGCACACCTAGCATGTGCGGTACAACTGAAAGTTTACATATTTCTTTACGTACCTCAAAGCCTTTGAGGAGGCTTGTAAAAGCTTCATTCAATCCTCTTTTGGCGGATGAAATCCTCTCAAACACCATACTCATTAAAGTACGGTGCGCCTCTAATATAGTCGCTCGCTCCAGAAGGCCTGTCAGTGTGTCCGGCTCGGTGCCGGACAATCCCAGACTCTTCTCGTTGCTCTCCCTGGGAGCCGAATACTCCGGGCTTTGGGCGGCTGAAGCATTAACTTCTGGCCTTAGTGGATCAGGAGAAATCCTTCATGACGACACCTCGGGGTCATCCGCCCCATGGGGCGGGGGGGAGGGGGGGGGGCAGGAGGAGGCGTTTCGCTCTCCATCTTCTCCGGAAGAAGATCCCCAGAAGACGAACTCTGCTTAGTGGGACTATGATCCGGACTTCAACATAGGTCTCGGTTATTGTTCTCAGAGATAAAGCAGGACATATTTTATCACAGTACTTTTTCACTTACAGCTCAGTGGAGGGCCGGCCCGTTTGCGGGCACTGCACGGTGAGGACGCCCCCTGG
>NC_041387.1:550867529-550881647 GCF_002162155.2 Triticum dicoccoides | reverse complement strand
CCTGATTATCCTCCGTCATGGAGACATTAATTCCCCCGGTTTGGATGTACAATGTATGAAGCTCGCTTTCGGCTTCTCTACTCTTCCCTTCATCCTTCCCCGATGGCACTTGATACGGTGCGCGTTTAAGAATCCTGGTTAAAGCAGGATTCGGCAAGCCTCCGGGAAGCGGGGCCGGACACTTGATCCTCTCCGCCTTACTTAGCCAATCCTGTCTGCGGATAGTTTTCAGAATAATGTTATGATAAACATGAACATCGTGTTCGGTTGCAGAGTTACTTACTTGGTTATCTGGACGATTGCAGTTCAAGCCCATATCCTCGGTGGTGTCCGGACACTTTATGCGTGATCCAAAGAATAACCGATACATCCCTTCGAGCGTCATGCCGAAGAAGTGCTGAATAGTTCGCGGTCCATGTGGGTTGAACTCCCACATCCGGAAAGGTCGACGTTTGCACGGCAGGACCCGACGGACTAGCATTACCTGAATTATTTTGATGAGGTTGACATCCCTCTCAAAGATATCCCGAATGCGGCTCTGCAATGTCGGTACGTCATTAGCAGGCCCCCAGTTCAATACCTCGTTGACCCATGACGCCAGTTGAGGCGGAGGGCCTGAGCAGAAGGCAGGGGCGGCCGCCTACTTTGTGCCTCGGGGAGCCGTGATATAGAACCACCTCCGTTGCCATAAATCGTACACCTCCGGGATTGAACCTTCTGGCCATGGGGCATCGGTGCTTTTGCTTATTATAGCGCCCCCACACTTCGCGTATCACCCGTCGATCACCTTCGACTTTACATTGAAGGTCTTGAGCCATAGACCAAAGTGTGGGGTGTTGTGGAGGAAGGCTTCGCACACGACGATAAACGATGAGATGTGAAGGATGGAATCCGGAGCTAAATCGTGAAAATCTAGCCCGTAATAGAACATGAGCCCCCTCACAAAGGGATCAAGACTAAAGCCTAAGCCCCGGAGGAAGTGGGAAACAAATACGACGCTCTCGTTGGGTTCGGGAATGGGGATGACCTGCCCTCGGGCAGGGAGCCTGTGCTGGATTTCGACGGTCAGATACCTGGCCTCCCTGAGCTTCTCGATGTCCTCCTCTGCCATCCACCGACCTTGAAGGTTGGATCTGGACATGATTGAAGGTCCAAAGTGCTTACGCCTATGCTTTGGGTGTTGGAACTCAAGGTGGGGGGAGGAGCAAGCGTGGTAAGAAAGGGACATGCCTCGGTCCCTCTATAAAGGGGGTGAATATCAAGCGTCCTTAGCATGACCATTTGGGACTTGCCTAAAATCGAGGAGTCATACCAACAGGCATAGTTGGGTTACCCACGCCCCTATTGATGAGAATCCCGCGATAAGGGGAACACGATCTCTGCTTCAACAAGACGTGCTAATAAAACCGCGTCACAACACATGTAGTGGCAGGCTGGGAAAAATGCTTCGTAATGACCGGGCCGCGGCGTGATGTCACGCTAGGAAAAATTGTCAGTATATTAGATTTGTGGAATATTATGTTCTCTACGGTGGTATGTGGAATTTATTTTGCAGAGCCAGACACGATTCATGTGTTCGAAATTTACCTTGGAGTATTCAGAGATGGAACCCGCCTTGCAATGCCGAAGACAATCTGCACGCTGGACTCATCGTCATTGAAGCCTGGTTCAGGGGCTACTAAGGGAGTCCTGGATTAGGTTGTACTCGGACAGCCGGACTATATACTTTGGCCGGACTGTTGGACTATGAAGATACAAGATTGAAGACTTTGTCCCGTGTCCGGATGGGACTCTCCTTTGCGTGGAAGGCAGGCTTGGCGATTCGGATGTGTAGATCTCCTTCTCTATAACCGACTCTGTGTAACCCTAGCCCCCTCTGGTGTCTATATAAACCAGAGGGTTTAGTCCGTAGGACAAGAACAAAAATCATAATCATAGGCTAGCTTCTAGGCTTAGCCTCTGCGATCCCGTGGTAGATCAACTCTTGTAATACTCATATCATCAAGATCAATCAAGCAGGAAGCACTACAAAAAAAATACACTTTCGTGATGATACGTGTTTGTCACAGTAGGTCACATTTTTTTTCATGCATGTACATCCATGACGAATTTATGAGAGAATCAAGATAGTCATACCTGTGCTGTCATAGAAGTGTTCCATGACATTACCAAAATTATCATCACGGAAGTGTCTACTTCCATGACGAGAAATCGCGCGTCACAAAAGTGCTTTCGTCAAGGGTGACTGACATGTGGCATCCACCGTAACGGAACGCCGTTAAGCTATCGGGTCGGATTTTGGATCCGATAACCCGTTAATAGCCCCGACCATTGGGAAATTTCCATGTGTAAAATTCTGATTGGCCGAAGGGAACACCTGTCAGCTCCGCGTTGGCACATGTGTCATTCATCCAACGGTCAAGATGGGACTATGATATGTTGACACGTGGACCGGCCCAAAAGTGGCCCACAAAGTTTAAATGGGCCAGCCCAACCGAAGGCCCATAAGATTTAGCGGACCATAATGGGCCGGCCCAGCTAAAAGCCCACAAAATTTAGCGGACCATAATGGGCCGGCCCAGCTAAAGGCCCACAAGAGTTTGTGGACCACAATGGGCCGGCCCAGCTAAAGGCCCACAAGATTATGCAGACCATAATGGGCTGACCCATCTAAAGGCCCAACATTCTCTGTCAAATCGGCCCGTCAACGGCCTAGTCTAAACTTGTCATCAATGCAGCCCATGGTCACTTCTGGCCCGTTAACAGTCCGCTAAGTAATTTGGCCGAATTACGGCCCGGTGTATTTCCGGCCTGTTAAAGGCCCGACTTCATTTGGGCCCATTTATAGGCCATCAAAACTTTCGGCCCATAAACGACCGTGAAGAATTTGGGTCATATTCGGCCATGTCTGTCATTCGGCTTGTTAGAGGCCCACTATAGATTTGGGCCACTTTTGGGCTGTTGTCATTTTCGGCCTGTTAACACCGGACGTAAACCATGGGCCAAATGTGGGCCAACATCATATCGGGCCCATTAATGGCCCATATAAAAATGACGATAATCTAGCCCGACCGAAGTTCCGGCCTGTTAAAGGCCCGTGTATTAGGTCGGCACATTTACGACCCGTCCGAATTTCAGCCTGTCAAATATCCGCATCGTAAATGGGCCACCATTTCATCCTGCTAAGTCCAGTGGGTTATTTGGCACAATCAGGGCCCAATCTCACTTTCGGTCTATTAAAGGCCCATGTTTTTATGGGCTCGAGATATTTACACCTGTAAAGGGCCTATTTTTATTGAGGGGCCAAATTATGTTTAGGCCTATTAAAGGCCCACTATGGGCACAAGCCTACCAGAAAAATTTGAAAGCTTATGCTAATTTAAGCCCAGATATTTTTAGTGGGCTACATGCCAATTTCGGCCCGTAATCATTTTTAGCCCAATTGGAATGGGCCCGACGAATGTTGGCATGTTGGGCTCCTACGAAGCTTTCGGCCGAATACATTACTAAGATAAACCTACACTATACAAAAATAACGTCGTAATTACTGCAGCCTGTGGCAGCATCATATATGTTGTATCACAACAAAATAAATTCCAATCATACAACAAAAGGCCTGTTGGCATAAAGTTTACTCTCCTTCCAGATAAAAGCACCATCAGATGTATACAAGCACAGATCATTTGACCTGAGTGCTAATGTTTCAGGCTGTAGAATCTGATGGAGCAGCACGATCTCCACCTTTTTACCGCCATTGCTCTTCAACAACGAAGCGAATGTCTGATAGTCTGGTTTCAAAACCATTCATATCTTGACGACATTTCTCAACCACTATTCTTGTTTCCGAAACAACGTCCATTAGGGATTGGACTTGTGTCTAGAGCACAGATATATCACTCTGTCTAGCAGGAAGGTTTTGTCCAGTAGGCGATTTGGACGAGGTTACCTTGACAACCAACCCAGAATTACGCAGGAAGGTGCTTTTTGCACTATTAGTGGAGAGATACTGATGCACTGCAGCAAGAGGTGACATTGTGCCTGTAGTAGCCTCGTCACCTTTAGGTGGTTGTGGCTGTTCAATCATTTGTTCCACAGCTTCCTGAAAGTTTGAACTTGTAGATTAGTGTACCAGATAAGCTACTAATGAGATAAAAACAAACAAAGTAGGTTAAACATTTATACATAACTTATTTTGGTGAACTACTGTAATACATTAGCATGTATTGTAGTGCCAACTACATAATAAAATCACTTTCGGAACATATGTCCATGTAGCATGCCTACTGTATTGTCTATTTCCTCACATTCGTTGACATCTAAGGATAAAGAGACATGGTTTAAAGTAGGATGAACATAGTATGACATCATTCATATCATGGGAAACAGATATCAAACAAACATGCTATTTTATCATTGTGTGCGCACGTGAACATAACAACTATATTACAAATCAAGACCAAAAGAATATCCTTCATCTCTTTTAAACCATGTAAGGTGAAATGATACATTAAGACAACTGTGTATAAAAGTGAACAGAGTAACTGACATTGGCTGCAAACCAAGTAGTTAAATGAAGACATCATAATACCAATCAGTTCAAGGCAGGAGGAGTAAGGACTTACAACAGCGGCTTGAGCTGGTGTGCTCATGCCCTTCATCTTGTTGGTGGGGCAATGCTTGAAGATTTGCACTGCATTCGGTTCAGGTTCTTTTTGGTCCGCACGAGCTTTCCTCTGTATTTGGAACAAGTCAATATAGATACGATAATATGGCACAAAAAAAGAAGGAAGTAGCAGCTATTTACAAGAGCCTCGCAGTGTGCAATATAGCTACGAGATCCTGTTGTCTATTGGAATTTCACTTTAGAATGGTTGGTTTTGTTCTTCAAACAGTTAGCCTAGAAGAAGATACACTTGTAAGGCACATACATAAATACAAGTTCAATATGTGGTCTGATCAAATACATATAGCCTACCTGATACTTTGGATCAGACCAGTGTTTAACGAGGGCTGTCCAGTCTTCATCTGTAATATATTCCACTGGATATGTTTGGGCGATTTCATTGTTAGCCTTGCCTTCAAAGTGAGATTTTCTAAGGTGGTACTGATACTGTCGCAGAGCAGACTGAAAAACATGAGTGCATGCTTGTTTATTTGCATCATCTTTCGGATCCAACTTAAACCTCATCTGTTGAAAAAAGAATGTGAGTCTTATTAGGAGGAAGCTAGAAAGTATGGGACAGAGCAAGACAATATTACTAATTGCGATGAATAACATTACTTACGGATAAATGGTCAAGGAAGGTGTTAAACTGGGTATTGTCTTTCTCATTCCTGTACTAGATCCACATTGGGAGGATACGCGCATGACACCTAACGGCAACGGCTGCCTCTGATACTAACTTGGCTGACTCTGTAGCATCACGTGGCCTTTTTAAACCTGCCTCAAAATGGATCTCCATTCTTCCTCCTTTAGATTTTGTTAATCTGTCAATCATTATCCCTGATGTCTGTTTCCGCTTGCGCCGTGGTGCTAGTTCAACAACGAATATGGAAATTGTTAGTGTACATCAAACTGTGAGAGTACATATAAAGGAGCATGCAACTGCAACTTGACTCGGTCAGGTACCGTCTTGGTGTTGATGCTCATGAGGTTCATCTGATCTTGCCAAGTCCTGTTGTGTCAGCAGTGCTTTGGAAGTAGTGTTAGGTGTGAAGGCAGCTTGGGAACTGGCCAGTTCCGGAGCAAACGAACAAGTAACTGGTTGAGATGCTGGTACAGTTGAAGCAGATGCTACAGCTGGTGGAGCAGGTGATACTATGTTTGTAGATTTAGCCGGTGGACTTGGACCTTCTACTGCACTATAAGTACCAGCAGAATCTTGACGGTAGAACCATTTCCGTTTCACCCGACAAGTAACAGCACTCCCTACTATATTATTTTCCTTGCTCTTTTTTGACTTTGCCATGTCAAGCTGTACCCACAACACAAAAGAATAAAATCACTCTTCAGAACTCATTGATGCATGATACAGACAAGCAATACTTTGATGTAAGACAACCGTATAAGGATGGAATATGTAAGAAAAACAGGATGGCGTGACATATTCACAGCTATGATGTGCAAACTAAGCAGAAGGATTTTCATGAAAATAGAAGTAATGCAAGCTAGACACCATATGAAAGATGCAACCAATATTACTCTGCCAAGTTAAAAGTGTCTTGTCATAAGTGGCAATTCGAAAAATTATAAGCAGTACAACGTAGAAATCAATGCAAGATGCAACGACTATCAAACTGCCATGTTAAAAGCGTCCAATCATGAGTTACTGATGCGGGATACACAACAGCAGTACTTTGATGTAAGAACATGGTATGATAGATAGATGCAGTGTATTATAGACACAGAAAGCCATGTCATATGCACATGTATAACGTATAAACTCAGCAGGTGCAATTTAATCAAAATAGAAGAAATACAGGCTAGACAACATATGCAACATGAAACCAATTATCACACTGTCAACTTAGAGCAAGCACCTGCGATGGTGGAGTGCAGGAGATGAACTCATCATGTAGACTTGGGACTTCAACTTCATTAGAAGTAGCAGTGGCAAATCTAGAGAGTCTCTGTTTGCGTCGGTGCGGAGTACCACCAACATCCCCTAACTTACTCTTTTCCTTCCTATTTTCTGATATTGCCTTATGAAGTCAAAACCACAAGAAGATGAATAAAATTAGCTCTGCATAACTGGTTGATGCATGATACAGACGAACACTACTTTGATGTAAGGCAAGCGCATGATAGGAGGATGGAGTATATACAAAAAAGACAACGTTTCATATTCACACGTACGATAGGAGGATGGAATATGTATGAAAAAACAGTAAGAGGAAGGCATTTCAACAAAATTAGAAGAAATGAAAGCTAGGCACCATATGAACATGCAACCAATATCACTCTATCAGGTAAAAAGTGTCTCGTCATAAGTGCCATTTCAAGAAATTAGAAGCAGTACAAGCTAGAAGACAATGCAAGATGCAACCTACATCACAGTCCCAAGTTAAATGTGTCTTATGGGTAAGTGATCGTTGCAGGTATAAGTTGTAAGCTACGCAGATGCAATTCTACATAATTAGAAGCAATACAAACTAGACATCATACGGAAAACGCAACCACGTATAATAGTTCCAAGTAAGAGCAAGCACCTGTGATGGTGGAGTAGGGGAGATGTGCTCATCATGTACACATTTGTTCTAGAAACAGGAACACGTGTCACATTCACATGCATTATGTGTAAAGTAAGCAGATGCAATTCAAGTTAGAAGCAATACAAGCTAGACATCATACGCAACATGCAACCACATATAATAGTGTCAAGTTAGAGCAAGCACCTGTGATGGTGGAGTAGGGGAGATGTGCTCATCATCTACACAGCTACGTTGACTGTCCAGCCTTGTGTTGTCTTGTGAATCTTGTTGGGAGGATGGCGGAGTAGAATCTTTAGAGACCCCCTGTTTGAGTTGCTCCGAAGGACCACCATCATCCACTCCCGGACTAATTTCCTTCAGCTGTAATGATTTTGCATTGTGAAGTCAAAATGATAAGAAAAAGGAATAAAATTCGCTCTTCAGAACTCATTCATGCATGATACTGATGAACACTACTCGGATGAAAAGCAAACACATGATGCGAGGATGGAATATGTACAAAAAAATGGACGGCTTGACATATTCACACCTATGATGTGGTAACTAAGCAGAAGGCACTTCAACAAATTAGAAACACTGCAAGACACCATATAGAAGGTGCAATCAATATCACTCTGCCAAGTTAAAACTATCTCGTCATAGGTGGCATTCATCAAACTAGAAGCAATACATGCTAGAAATCATATTTAAGACACAAACCAATATCACACTGCCAACTTAAAGGTGTCCCATCATAAGTGACTGATGCAGGATACACAAGGAGAGTAGTTTCATGTAAGAACATGGTGTGATAGACAGATATAGTATGTACCAAAAAGAGGAAAGCGTGTCATATTCACATGTATCATGTGTAAGCTAAGCAGATGCAGTTTACACTAATTAGGAGCAATACAAGCTAGACACCATATGCAACATGCAACTAGATATCACACTGCCAAGTTAGAGCAAGCACCTTGGATGGTGGAGTAGGGGAGCGGAAACTTGGACCATGTAATGCACTATCAGTACAAGGAGAATCGGTACAGATGCTCCGTTTACGTTGTTGCAGAGGACCACCATCATCGCCTTCCTTACTCTTTTCCTTCCTCTTTCTTGATTTTGCCTTGTCAAGTCAAACCCACAAGAAAAAGGAATAAAATTTGCTCTTCAGAACTTATTGATGCATGATACTGACGAACACTACTTTCATGCAAGGCAGCCGCATGATAGGAGGATGGAATATGTATGAAAAACAGGACAGCGTGACATATTGACATGTATGATATATAAAGTGTAAACTAAGCACAAGGTGCTCAAACTTGTTAGAATCGATGCAAGCTAGAAACCATATGAAAGATGAAACCAATATCACTCTGCCAAATTAAAAGGGTGCCCTAACAAATGTATTTGGCCAAATTAGAAGCAATACATGGCAACATGCTAGAAATAATATGCAATATGCAACGAATAAAGGTGACTCATCGTAAGTGATTGATGCAGGATACAGAAGAGAGGTAGTTTCATGTAAGAACAAGGTTAACACATATATGTAGTGTGTACCAAAAATAGGAAGGCATGTCATATTCACAGGTATAGCGTGTAAACTAAGCAGATGCAATTTACCCTAATTAGAAGCATTACAAGCTAGACACGGTATGCAACATGAAACTACATATCACACTGCGAAGTTGGAGCAAGCACCTGTGATGGTGGTGTAGGGGAAGTGCTGTCTTTAGGTACAGAGCAACGTTCAATATCTTCATTTAGGCTTGCTGTTTCTTGAGAATCACGTGGAGAGGATGAAATTGCATTCTTTATAAGAGTATTGCGTCTCATATTAACCCACGCGCGTGACTCTCTCATCATAAGCGATAGACGCAGGATACACAAGAACAGAAGTTTGATGTAAGAACATGGTGTGATAGGCAGATGAAGTATGTACCAAAAACAGGAAGGCATGTCATATTCACATGTATAATGTGTAAGATAAGGAGATGCAATTTAACAAATTAGGAGCATTGATGAGGGATACACAAGAAAAGTAGTTTGATGTAAGAACATGGTTAATAGAGAGACGTAGTATGTACCAAAAACAGGAAGGCATGTCATATTCATAGGTATAATGTGTTAACTAAGCAGATGCAATTTACCCTAATTAGAAGCATTACAAGGTAGACACCATATGCAACATGCAACCTCATATCACACTGCCAAGTAAGAGCAAGCACCTGCGATGGTGGTGTGGGGGAATTGCGGTGATTAACTAGAGAGCTACGTTGACTATCTTCATTTAGCCTTGCTGTTTCTTGAGAATCATGTGGGGAGGATGACACTGTACTCTTTAAACGAGTAGGGCGTCTCACAGTAACCCACCCGGGTGACTGTCTCATCATAAGTGATTGACGAGGGATACAAAAGAGCATTAGTTTGATGTACGAACATGGTTAATAGACATATGTAGTATGTATCAAAAACAGGAAGGCATGTCATTATCAAAGGTATAATGTGTAAAGTAAGCAGATGCAATTTAACCAAATTGGAAGCAATACAAGCTAGACACCATATGCAACATGCAACCACATTTGACAGCGCGAAGTTAAAGCAAGCACCTGGGATGGTTGTGTGAGGCAATTGAGATCATCAACTGCAGAGCTACGTTTACTGTCTCCAACTGCTGACACTGCACCCATTAGAGCGCTGAAACGCTTAGTGCTTATCTTCGAATTACACTAGAGCGACTTCTGTCTTTTCTTTTCTGCATTCATCAACACTGCCTCAGAGTCTGAAATACCCATGCATAAAAAAACAATAGTGCGAGTATGGGTGAAGTGTGTGCACAATTAGTACATTGTAAAGGTAGCAGATAGCAGGTCGGTGAGAAATAAATGACGGGAGACATATGATAGCTCTACAACATGCATGGCACACTCAATTACTATAGGATTCTATGAAAATAACAGTCGATTGAAAGAAAATAGGCCAGTCCATTTTTCTGCACCGTCTGATGTACAAAGAACGGGCAGATCACCTTCATGTACCTCTAGCCAGTCAGTGTTGACGAATTCCTCGAAACGCCAGCAACCACCGGCCCAGTATTCCTCCCTTGCCTGCGCCCTCCCCTCGACCTCACCGCACCGCCGTTCTTGGAACCGCCCCCCGGCCATCCATTCAAGCCCTGCCGACCTCCAGATCGGGCGCAAGCAGCTCTTGCGCCCCACACCCCTATGATAGACACCGATGCACCGTTTCCTCAGGGAACAGGCGGACTAGGTGCTCCGCGCACCTAAGCTGGTGCTGCTTCTTTTAATTGCGGTTCGACTGACCCTGAATTGAAATCTAGGCGGGCTACTGACCTCTAGGAAAGGTGAAATAGTAAAAGGGAGGAAACCTTGTGCATTTAGTATCACGAAGAAGATGCAGTAAGAAGTGCTCAACTAGTTTCTTTCGTGGGATGCATACGGTGTGAGCGGAGACGTAAGATTCGCACGAATAAGGGAAGAGGAGTACCTCTTTCTGCTGGCAGTGCTGTGTCCTCCTTCTGTTTTTCCGACGATCTTGTTGTTCGCCGGAAACCAGAAGTTGTGGAGGACGGTGCAGCCTTGGACGAACCCATGGCCAAGTTGTTGAGTGTGGTGCGATGGCCGTCTGTCGGCGGCGGGGAAGCAGATCCGAGGCGGCGAACGACGGCGTAGCGGGAACATCTCTGGTGCGGTGGACGGTTGTGACAGTGGGGCCGCAGCAGTGAGGCGCAGGACGGCGTGGTCGGAGTGGTTCTGGTACGACGCATGTCGGTGTCGGCATCATGGAGGCAGCTCTGCCTCGGCTTCAGCTGCTAAGTCCTTGAGGGCATTGCGGTTGCGGTTGCGTTGGACGACAACGTCGGGGTACCGGCTCCGGCATGATGGAGGAGGGCGGCGGTGGATTGGCCGCTATGGGGTGGAGGACGGAGGAGGCTGGGGTTTCATGCCTGGTGGAGAGGGCGTTTTCACGCCCACAGAGTATGATTGGGGAAACAGAGGGAGGCCGGGAACTAAGGGGGAACAATGTTTCGGTTTGAGACGCGCTTGTTTGAAATTTGGGGAAAGTTACAAACTTTGCCCCCATCTAAAATTTCGGACATATTGCGGGTTGGGGCTAGGACAGTCATGTCAGGTGTCCCAAATGTGGGTGGGATAGATTTCGGCCGAGCGCATGGGTGTTTAGGCGCCCAGGGCGTATGAATGCTTCTCGGAGGCGATTGAGACTGGCATCATGGTGAAGTTACAAACCTACCCCAGTTTAGACCTTTGGACATCGGGCCGATAGGCTACATAGGCCAGAGTCAGGACAGTAATTTCCTACCACCAAAACATTAGTCTTGCGCGGTTTCGGGTGACCAGAGGCCTATTTGGCGCTTCATTCAATATTTGGGAGCAGAAGTATTAACGTTTTCGGTTCTCTTGAATTGAACTTTCAGGATTTGTCAACTTCACAAATCTTTACTCTTGAAAATCCTAAAGCTATGATTATTTTGGAATGGAGGGGGTACATTTTAATATACATTGTACATGAGTATATATTAAAAAATATGCAACTTACCTCAGTTCATGCATGGTTCCAGCTATAATCTCCTTGGTTGCAAAAAAAAGTTAGATATGCATATGAATATATATAGCATGTTCAAACTCACAACAAAGATTGATGCCCCCTTTTACATCTGATTTACAAATGCCATTATCTCGGGTTCAAATAGATGAATGCACTTCCTATGAATTCGAATCTTTGAAACCCCCTTTATGTTGAATTCGACATGTATTTTATTTCATAGCTAGCAATTTGGAATGTATCCATGCAAGTGACAAATGTATAAAGTGCTTCACACTAACAACATGGAGTGCACTAATTAATGTTTATATATGAATTGCAAAAGCATCCATTGCCTGTATTTCAAACCGCTCTCACTCTATGGATCGGTAATATGAAATAAACACATGCACATGCTAGAATTCAATAGAGTATGGGTGTCTGATAGACCGATTTTCGTCCATACGCAAATTTGCAAAATTCATGATCTCATCCAAATATAATAATGCCATTTATATTTTAAGTTAATGCGTAGAACCGCCTTTTACACGTAGATGCACTATGCCTCGCCCCATTCTCACAAACGCGTTATATATCTCTCTATCTAACGCATAAGTGCACACACTTTATATGCATCGACATTTCTCTTTCACACATGCTCACAATCTCTCTCAGGGTGTTGGGGTGTCTCACGCACATGCTCTCTCTGTTTCTCTCTCTCTCTCTTTCTGACTACTATGTACCACTCTTTTCACTAATCTCAGTTGGAAAACACTATTTATCTCACATGCATATATACACATGCACGGTCTCTAGTAGCCCTCTATACGCACATATATGTGCCTACGTGTCTCTTGCACGCACATTATCTTTAGGCCTCTCTCGCACACATTGCCCCCCCCGACACACCTCTCTAATAGTAGTTGGCAGATATGATTTCATCATATCATTCGGTAGGATATCCCTGGCTGTTAGGCTGGATGGTAATACAAGGCAAAGTTTTACCCTAGTTCGGATCGGACCCTTGCAGTTGAAGAAAGAGCCTACTCCTGGTACTGTATATTAGTGATAGGGGTGTGTACAAAGTACACGTGAATACCAGGCATTGTGCGTGTGTGTATACTATTGACGAACTAGCCACCAAGCTTGTATAACATAGTAAGGGCCTAGGGTTACAAATCATATATAGTCGGCTTATCACCAGTGGGGATAGAGTCCCCCGCGACTCTGGTAGCTTCGTGTTGTACGCCGAGTCCTCCACATGGGTCTCCGTATAACACATCTCGGTCCAACCTATATGTGGCACAGGATGGAACGGACCCATGAGTCTTCATGTTAGCCCACCACAACTAGAAATGATGTGCCCGTCACACCACACACGCAATCTGCCACTAAGAAAATAAGCATATACAATAGTACAACGGTATCTATCTCACGATACGTCTCCATATTTTGTTGATGACACTAACGGACTTTGCATTTGATGCGTGCTCCATATTTTGTTGACGACACTTACGGTCATTGTATTTGAAGCGAAAGCACGATATGGTCACTGGACTTCAGAATAAGCTCATCACGGTCACCACATACATTTTGTCGTGCTAACCAACATGTGGTTGGATGGTTAGAGGACAATGGTTTCTCGAGCGCACCAAGGTTAAAGTCCCGGTGCTCGCATTTATCTTGTGTTAATTTCAGTATTTTCCGGTGATGTACGTTCAGTGGGAGGAGACGTTCCACTCGACTACGAGGCACCTATGGTGACTTCGTAAAATCTCAAGATCATATATGCTGGCCCACTCTCTCGAAGGTGCTCATAGGGGTAGGGTTCGCGTGTGTGCGCCTATAGCGGTGAGTGCTTGCGCGTATATATGAGCCCTTGCATCTGTATCATGTTAAACAAATACATGTCATGATTATACTGTCACTAGCTCACCCGTACAACTCCGTATTTTGTTGATGACACAATCAATTGACCAGTCAAACGACACAACTAGTGTTGCACCATCGGGGCACGTAACCGTGGGGCCCACCTGTCAGCCCATATATGAAAGAAATAAATGGTAGTTTGAGTATGTACTGTGTTAATAAAATAGGAGTACATTTTAGGGTGATCATATGGTCATTGGCTCACCATACAACTCTGTAATTTGTTGATAACACGATCAATTGACCAGTCAAACGGTCCAAATTTAGCAGCGCACATTACCATAGGGCCCACTCGTCAGGGCGTATATGAAGGACAGAAATTGTAATAAACTAGTGGTCGGTGGGTATTCGAAGTCGTGAGACCTCTGGTTGGTAGTCACTGGTGGTTGGGTGGGGTGTTCATTGGGCGGTGGGGTGGGGATCCCCGGAGAAAAA
>NC_041387.1:550855222-550866996 GCF_002162155.2 Triticum dicoccoides | reverse complement strand
CGGCGGACCTGCGGTGGGGAGTGGTTTCGGGGAGGGTGGGCCGGCCGCGGGCGGCGGGGGCGGGCTGTTCGGCCGGTGGTGGCTTGTGGCTCAGGGGGGGGGGGTGGAGTTTGATGATAAACTGGAGGCCCTTGATTTCGTATCCAACGGCTGGAAAATCTAATGACCAGAGATGAAAAAGTCAGTCGACTTACGTGTAGCCTGACCCCGCACGTACACATGCACGCACGCAAGACATGCACGCATGTTGGTGTGCAACACTGACACGTACACATAACGTACACACGCACGCATGCTGGCATGCAACACTGACACGTACACATGCACTCACGAACACACACACGTACGCACCCATGCATGCAACACTGAAACGCACCCTTGCACGCACGCAACACTCGCACGCCTGCATGCACACAGCACATGACGCAAGACACACGCTCAACCTATACGTGCATGCACCCTTTGTTAAGGACATGGATTGTTATGGATATTAATCAATCTTATCTGTGATAAGCAGAACATTGATGTTTTCATCGGTCTTTATGAATCACAATGTATCGAACGGGCTATAAACATAGTAGGCTTAACTACTTGAAAAAGATGACGTCACACTCAATGAACAATCATCGGTTTATGAAATGCCCGCTTCTGACCGCCCTGGCCCACCAAAGGTTCCTCTGCTGTGCACTGCCTGCGTTGGGTCACTGACATGCAGGCCATGCACCCAAAGAGTCCACACATCAGTGGAAGAACGGCGCGGTGTCCTAGGTCAGAGTCGAGGGCGCCACTCGCGGCACGCCCGTCTGAACACGCCTCCGTGCCGCATTCAAACGCCTCCATGAAACCCGCCCGTGTGGAAGCCGAGAAACCTACTCTGGACACACGTCCGTTCATGACCGGGCCGGCCTTAAACGCAACGCTGGCCGAGCTCCTCCCGTCTGCCGTCTATTTAATCTCCTATTTAAACGAGGCCAAACACCGGCCAAGAATCGCACACCTCCGCCGCTCCCCTATCTCCTCCACCATTTTGTCCACTCTTACAATGGCTTACGAAGAGTAGTTATTCCACATCCAAGCCGGCTGGGTAGCCCACCGGATACGAGCTATGCAGCTCGCTGATCCACCTCCCTTCCCTTGCCAGACGGAGCCATTGCTGCCCCAAGCCGATGCGCGGTTCAACAACTCGCCTCTCTAGGCCAGCTCGATGAGGAGCGGCGCACGGGCAACGTTGCTGTCGTCCACACCGCTGCCTCATACCGCGTCTCCCGTTTCTGTGGCCGAGACTCCCATGGCGGCGGCCGCGCCATGCAAGCAGCAACAGAAGCCGGGTGCGCTGAGAGCGACGAGTCGGTGGCCAGCGCCTTCGCGTCCGCCGCCATCATCGAGGAGAAGTAGAACACAGGAGGCCGCCGCCGCTTGGGTCCCATGAAGGCCACCACGGAGGTGACACCGGCGTACACAGCAGGTGTCTTGCCGGATCCTTTTGTTGCAAGGACCTTCATCGACCCTGCATGGGCTCCACGGAAGAGGGGAATGTTAGGATGAACTCGAGCCGGTGCCGGCCATGGCGAAGTAGTGGCCGGTGATGAACTCGAACCGGTGCCGGCCACCATCATCTTTGGCACCAACCAATGATATCAGTTGGGCAGTGGGGAAGCGAGCCGTCCTTTGCGCTGAAGCATATACCTCCGGGGCTCCCGGCTGTTCGGTGATCGTGCTGCCGGACATGAGGAACACAAATCGATCGGTGGGCGACCATTTAGGCCAGGTATTATATACCTGTGCTGTCTAGAACTAGCACCGCGTAGTTCATTTGAATGTAATGAAATCTGTCATGTTTGTGTGAAAACCCGGTATTTTATATGATTTCCGTTGTTGTTTATATGAAATATCAGTTTGTCTACGTGTTTGCGTGAATTTCGTCCGGTTGGTTGAGTTGTTGTCATAATGTGTGCGGCTACGGTTGGATGGCATAATTTGCGGGTCACCGGTCGGTCTGCGGGCGGCTCGGGCGGTGTTGTGGGACAAAAAAAACACAGCTCATGCGAGCTCGTCTCCAACGCGCACGCTGGAGGATGCATGACAACATGAGCACCCGAGCCATTCCTCGTTCATCGGTGGCAAAGGCACCGGTGGACAAAAGGGTCGCCAATATTTTGGCTACCCCAGGAAAGATCCAAACAACCCCTCCCAACAGTTTCAAATCCCTCGTTCGCCATGGAATTTTGCCATGTGTTGTTTTCATGGACTCAAGATGCCCGTGCATTGCACGGAACATCAAGATGCATTTTTTATACAAACTCCCGCATGCATGCAAGGGATAATTAATTTCCTCCTTTGCTAGTACCACGAGGCAAACACCATTAATATTGCATCGATTAGTGTTAGTGGCCTTGTATATCTGCAAATTGTAATTTTGATAGTGGCCCCTTGTATATAAAAATGGAGGGAGAAATATGAGAGATAAGGTGAGGAGGAGTGGGGCGTGGTGCCGTGGTGGTGACTGGTGGTCGGATTGGGCGGAGGCATGGGGATGGACGGCGCATTATGTCTAGGTTTGTATCTCTCTCACACACACCCACGTAGGTGGGGGACATGCACGAAGAGAAGAGGTGCAAGCACGGCGCACGTACTCCCGTCTCTTTCCCAACCACACCCGCGCCGGTACACGGTGGAGCTCATTTCTGTACAAAAAAGGCAGCCCACGTGGCAATTTGGCACGTGTACTGGTTGTCCACTTGGTGGAGGGAGGATCGTCTACCATGGGTGAACAAACAAATTCGACTTGATGCGTTATGTTAAATTAAAAAAAGAGGCAAACCATGTGGGGCCTACCTTAGAGGCAAGGCTCTATACACTGGAGTACTTTTGATGTGTCCTGTCAACTCGCAGAACGAGGAGAAACTTGCTTAGTATGCCGTCTCCCCCGCCCACGGGCGCGGTGGCTCACGGGATGAGGTGAAAAGCTTACGTAATAATGTACGCCTTTACGCCCGCTCCCTTGCCCACGCGCGCGGTGGCTCGCAGCACGAGGAGAAAATTTTACTACTCCCTCCGTTTACTCCTCGTCCCTACTAGTATGTACGTACTTTGGTTAATACTCCCTCCATTTACTTAT
Organism: Triticum dicoccoides; assembly: GCF_002162155.2. NCBI lineage: Eukaryota > Viridiplantae > Streptophyta > Magnoliopsida > Poales > Poaceae > Triticum > Triticum dicoccoides. The sequence goes on along the minus strand of NC_041387.1, from coordinate 550,863,878 downwards.
ACAAGGCCACTATAAAAAAATACATTTTGCATCTATACAAGGCAACAAATAGTAATCGAGCCTTTCCAGTTCATGGCTCAATTTCAAAATCTCTCCAACCAAGGTAGACGGTGAGTGGTCGAATTAATTTCGTAGTTTGCACAGTACGCTCGTTTTTCTCAAGAAGTTATGTTTACCGAGGCATTAATTAGAACGAATGCCTGAATGACCACTAAATTTCCATGAACTTGTACATGCATTGGTTAGTTTCCTCTTGACACTGCTTGCGTCGGGTGATCTAAAGCACCTCAAAATCCAACATGTAATGGTACTACTACTAGTATAGTAGAACTAAGACTTATCAAACGGGAAAACGAATGTTTTTTAGATGAGCCCTATAAACCCTAGTGGGTATGTACTCCGCAAAAACAGATTTTCCCAAAACTAAGTCGGTCCCTTTCATGAATTCTATAGTATACTCCTCCGTCGACGCTCCCTTTCATGAATTCTGTACTTCCTGTCGCCGACATGTGGGACATATAGCAACCGGGTCGACGTGTCAAGCACCAAATAACAGTGCAGAACAGCATGGGGGACGCACCCCACTCGTATCGGCCCAGTAGTAGTATTGAGCAATGAGACGTCAAATCACAATGCCGCACCTTCCCAGACGAACGAAGCAACCATTATTTCACACTTCGGTTCGACATCATCTCAAACCACGTACTAGTATTGCTTCTGCCTCAAGAGGGACACGCGCATCGCCTTGATACATCATGACACGTGGGACCGCATGACAGGCCATGCTCCCCCGCCGATCGCTCGGTAAAATCACCTCATTTTTACTATACTTCCTCCGGATCGGTTTACTACATGGCATGCACGTCGTTCTAGGTTGAGAATTTAACTGGTTATATATTGATGAACAATACGCTAGCCTTTTAAAAAATGTATACTTTTGTAAAGTAGTACTACGTCCGGCCTGGTTTATTAGTCCCCTATGTATTTTGTGCTAAATTTTGACCAAAGATTTAACTGACAAAATGTTAGTGCATGTTAACAAAAATTATAATGCTGGGTTCATATTCGGACATAGTTTTCAAATATATAATTTTTTGTAACATGCATGACCATTTTGTTAGTTAAATTTATGGTCAAAATTTGGCACATATTACAATGAGGACCAATAAACAAGGACGGAGGTAGTACTCCACTATGGATGGATTGCGCCATGGAGCAAAAATTGAAATTTTAAAAAAAGATGGTACATATAGAGAGCGCTCGTCGCCAAATTATGCATATAGTACTATTAAAAAAGCTAGTACGTGCTTAATTGGGGTGCTAAATTCTATTAAAGAAATACTAGTACTAGTATGTACATACTGAAGAGTAAAAGTAACGAGAAGAAACATAACATAGTTCTGCTAGGGGCTCAGCACAACACACCCCTCAAATTAAACTGAGCACACCTGAAATTAAAATATGCAACTAATCTGGTAGACACTGCATTAGAAGTTTAGAACCACCATAATGCAACGATACTGCCACCTTACTCGGAGTCCTCGTCCACGTCCTCGACTTCGTCCTTGTCCCTCTTCCTCTTGGCCGATACTTCTTTGCTTGAACCGCCAACTTGGCTGTTGCTCTTCATCGAACCCTTGTAGATATTGAAACAAAGGTAGCCATCCATTGCAGCGTACTGGATGTGGTCTATATCTAGTACATTCCGCTGCCATGCATGACGATGAAACGTGTATGGAGGTTTCTCCAGTTTACCGTACGAAGGATGAACCATGGCTCCTGCCAGGGTCAGCATTGAAGGCTGACGAGAGGGCACCAGCCGATTCTTCTGGAGGTCGAAGGGGTTGCCTACAATGAGGCCTATCTGACGCAGGACTTCTTTGTCGTTCTTAAAGTTTACAGTAACAAATTTGACTGTTTTGTCCTCAAGGAAGTTCTTAAAATCCTGGCACTCAACGTCGTCATGGCATATGTGGTAAACCAAGCAACGTTATGTACACAAACCTGGATCACGGCGGGCTTCTTCCTCTCTTCGTCCTTTAGATCCTTCTCTCGTCCCACGACTGTGGTGTACTCAACATCTAGCCCAGCGACCCACTCATCATGTGAGTTTTCGAACATGCGTCTGAAGCGAGAAAGGCATCCTTTCACCGTCGAGGAAGTACGGGTGTAGATGACGTCGAACTCATCGCCGGTGATGGTTCTAACCTTGTACTCACCGCCGATCGGGGAGATTTGGGACGCCATGGATTTGGGAGGAGGGTTAGGATTGGTGGAACTGTCGTAATGTACTAATGTGAATGGACGGGACGACTAGGAGCGAACCGCCGTAGTATTAAAGGACGTGCAGGGACGAGTAGGAGCGAACTGCCAGCGTGCGAACCACAGGGTAGTGGCTTTATTCTCCCATGATACGGGCTTCCGAGAGCCCCTGGATCTGAGATCGAAAGGTTGCATGGCGTGATTCTAGACCTATGGGTGAATCTCCTATCCTGGAGGGTTATTCTTAAAATTTTCAGCAACTTAGCATGCGACCGTTTGATCTCAGATCCAAGGGTTGCCAGCAGCTCGTATCATGGTCGCGCCTACCACGACCGTCGCGTCGCTCGCACGGTCGCGCCCTTGGAGATTTAACACGGTGCGTTAGGTTATCTGATGTTGGCATGTCATACATAGTCATACTTAGTCACTCATACTACAACAAGGTTGGCTATAAGTGTTTTTTTACTCCTCTCTATCTCTTTCTTCGTACTCCCTCCATCCCATAATATAAGAACGTTTTTGACACTAGTGTAGTGTCAAAAATGTTCTTATATAATGGGACACAAGGAGTACTAGTATTTATTGCATTTGCCAAGGAGTGACCTCTTCCAATGAAATGGTGTTGCTAAGTTTGCTTCATTTAATTAGCTATAGACTCAAAATTGTCTTTTCACCTAGGTACACGCGCTTAGCACCGTTTCTTCCTTGGGTCACCAAACTAGACTCTCTCTTCTTGATTAACTTGCCACATCAGACTTTATGCCTAGGTGGCAAGCTTAAGCACCTGTAGGATCAAGTAAGTACAATAGTGCGCTTTACATGGCATTTTTGCATATGTGGAGGAAAGAGAGGCAAGGAAAAAGTGGAGAAGTGGGCTCTCATGCAAGAGCCAGCCTCTACTACTACATGGTGGAGCATTGGGAGGGGCACCTATGTGGAGGTGGTCAGGAATCAGGAGACTCACGCCGGTCGTAGCACCGCAGTTAAAATGATAATGGCAAGTCAAATCACGGGGCCCCACCTGTCCAGTAGTAACTCGTTGTCAAATCACACAACCCTATGTTTGTAGCAGCCTACTCCCTCGTCTTCTCGCGTCTCTGTCGAACCGACTAGGCGGAACTGCCCCGCCTACCACACAGGAAAAGCCCCGCCCTCGACTTTTAAATACAAGTACTCCCTCCGTCTAGGTGAGTAAGTCATCTTACGAAAACCAAATAATCCCAAAATACTAAGGCGCGGTGCATTAACTTCTACCTCGTTTCTTGTTTCTTCACATATCAACCAATAAGAATGCAATGATATACTTTTTGTGACATAGTAACTCATATTTAGTTAGTCAAATGGATGACCTAGAACTACGTGCAGGCCCTATAAACCGAGACGCCTACAAGTAAAAAACCGAGAAGGAGAGGGTAGTTCAGCACGTATCTTTTTAGATCAATATAGTCGGGATTCACCAAGGAGCAAAACCAAGTGGTAGGCTGCTCCTGTCGTGTTGGCGTAGCAACTCAAGCAGGGTCAGTCCGCACACGAAATGGTGACATACTTAACAGGACCCCTTTGGCAGACATGTGGCTCATCCACCGTCTTGTTCCACGTGCGATGCACCAAATTACATTTTGGAGCATCGGTTGGAATTGGAGGCACCCCGGTCGTAGCGCCGCAGTAGTAGAAAATGAGCGATGAGGGGTCAAATCACAAAGCCCCACCTTTCCCGCATTAAGCTGGACGGACGAAGCAACCATCATTTCACTCTAGCGCGCAAGAGCATAAAGAAAGGAGAAAACAGTGATGCATGCGGAAGCTACCTAGGGCACCCTAGGGTAGGGGTCTCCACTACAGATCCTTTTTTTGAAAGCTCCTCCACTACAAATTGGCTTCTCCCTCGTCCTCTTGAAGAAAACCGATGATGAGTGCGGCAGTAGGGTTCGTAGGAGTACTACGGCGTGCGGGGCCACGTCATAGTAAACGGTTTCGACTCGACGCCTTAAATATGTGTGGGCCGCTCGGTTTTACGGGAACGAGGCAGCATTTTGGGTTCGGGGACCAGTGGAGATATAGCACGTACAAAAAATTGTGGTTGTAGGTTCGACCGAAAGGCAATGATGCATGGGCCCTGCATTTTGATATACCCGGGACCGCGTGAAATTTGCTACTCTACTCAAAACTAGTAAGGTACACATGTATTGAACGCATGATATTTTGAAACCAAATTATGAATAAATACACACTATAGCATGTAAAGCTTTGAGTCATATATGCATGATGTAGATGTTCGTTTAGTTCTTGTAGTTCACCTCATTCAAAATCAATTATTTTTATAAAAATGTTAAGATTCATGGGGTTGTGCATTGTAAATCATAAAGTAAAAAACAAATAATGGCAATTCATTTAGAAAAAAATAATCAATTATGACACAGAAGATTCTAGAACAAAGGAGAAGTGCTTGTGTTTTGAGGTTTGTGCATTATGCTTAAGTTCAACCATGGAGTCTTCTAAATTGTACATGTGGCATATCTGGTGGAATGTTGATGATATCCAACGGCCAGTAGTGCTCGGATTTGCCCATCTCTGCACTGTCGGGTTAGCTTCATCCAGCGACCATCTTTCAAAGTTATTGGCACACTATATAGTTCTTGTGCCATAGTTGCATGTTTTGGAAAAAAGCTACTAGTGGGTTGTACTATCTATTTAGGAATAGAAGATGTATACATGGAAGTTGTAGGGAAAGAGATGACATGGAGGATCTCAATTCCTATGAGTAGGAATTGGAAAGGAGATGTCATTTGGTTCACATCATAGGAAGTTTTCTATTGAATCTAGAGATGACATGTATCTCATTTCCTATGAGGAGGGATTAGTAAAGAGATGTAATTTGGTTCATATCATAGGAACTTTTCTATTGAATATACGCTAATGTTTATTTTCCTTTGAAATTAAGGGAGTATAGGAATCCATTCATATGAACCAAGTGGCTCTAAAGCTATAGAAATGATATCATGTTTATTTTCTTTGAAATGTAGAGTATATGAATCTATTCCTATGAACCAATTGGCTCTAAAGGAAAAAAATCCTATAAAAATCATATCATATAGAGTTCCTATGATATTCCTCGACCCTAAAGGATGGTTGAAATTGCTGTGGGTGATACGATGGTCTTTCTTTGTAGACTCCTCACCCATCTTTATAGTTACCTCTCGAAGATGAATGAAATGACATATACAGGGTATTCTACATGTGCAATTTGGTACACGAAAACTCTGTAAAAGTTTGCGAGGTTCTAATTTTCAATAAAGCTATATGCGCTGCATTTTGGAATGGAGGGAGCATACGGCAGTTGCTAACACTCACGTGGAAGATTTGTGTGTAGGAGGAGTGGCTGTTCTGTTAAATGACATGGCAAAACTGACACTGTCGGATGCCGATCTAACGGTTCTTATGGCGTTCGTCAGGAAAAGGCTTGTGGCGAACGTTTGTCAGATAATGATTTACGGACACATGCATTGCATTGATATTTTCCCCCTCTCTCTCACGCACACGCACCCTCACGAGTCACAACTCTCCCGAGTCCTCTCGCAGACTCACACATGGCACCCATCGTCTATCTGCAGGTCGACGTCACGCACATATGTGCTCTTCACACCCTACCCTCAGAACTTATAAAAAACAAAAGACGGCGCGCACATTTTATTTTAGCTCACACGTCACATACTTATATTATTACTCTTGCGGTGAACGTTCTTTGGGCATAGTATATATTGTACTCTCACGAGAGAAGCGGTGCAGGCACGCACTAATTCTCTCACACCCACTCGCGGGTACACGTAGGAGCGCATTTTTTGAAGCCGGTACAAAAAAATCACTCCACTATATATAAAAGCAGGAGCCTTAGTGCTTGCTTTACTAGGGTTCCTCTCGTTCACTCTCTCATGCTCTCCAGATCTAAGCAAGACATATGTGGCCACACTCTCTCTCTCTTAGCTCACGGCTGGTCACAAATCCGGCCGGACAACCTCGACCGGGGCAGGGGGTGTAGGTGCATCGTTCACGCTGTCGTCAGCGGCGAGGGAGGAGACCAACGGCTGCCCGCGCGTCCCGATCGGCGGCCGTGCCGTTCTCTCCGAGAGAGCGCCGACTCGGGAGGGCCTACGACCTCTTCTTCCTCCCTGCGGTATTTTGGCCAAGATGCGGCCTCCCGACGCCGTCTTTGCCACATGCCGACGACCCTCAGGTATATATTCCTTCGAAACCTGCCTTGCTCTACTACCCCAGCTCTTCCCCCTTCGTGTGGATCCTTTTCTACTTCCGTCCGCTGTTCCAAAGCCACCTAGACTTCTACTATTATTAGAAATAAAGCTAGTTCTTTCAGTCAACTCGGTTCAAATAGGGAGGAAAGTGGGAAAGCTATAGCATGAATCTAGGACTTGGTTCTAAGAGGAAACGGGGGAAAGTAGTAATATCTGTCACTGTTTAAATAACCGTATTTCGTATTTGCGCAAACAGGGATGTCTGTCTCCATATCGTTTCGGGATGTCTGTCTCCGTATCGTTTCTATCCGCGCAATCAAAAGCACACACCTCAGTTTTAGTACAACTGTGCAAAATGAGATGGCTATCCCTCGTTGCCGTCGTCTAACCTCCTGTCTTCAAGGTATTCCTACATTGGTAGTAACTAAGGTAGAATGACCAACGCAATCTAAAAGAAGATGATTCGTATGTTTTACTTCCTGATTGTAGTGCAGGGATGAGCAAAAGCAACTGCATCCTAGCCTGGAATTCACTTTCTGCCAGTTCTTCCATGGACCGAGGATTAGCTGGCACGACTGCATGACGGTTTTTTGGACAGGTGCGCGGACAAGAGGCATTGTGGTCTGCTTATTTCTGCAAATAACGATGCTTAAATTTAGTGGAATGCACAAGCATTTCAACTGGTCAGCACACTGCATGGTTCAGTTCAACATTCCAGCTGAGACTACAATTATAATTGGTTATTCTGGAATGAGAGAACCTAACCCTGGATGGTGGCAACAAGAAAAAACCAGAGTGAACTCCAGGAAATTTAAGCCTGCCGGGAGGCCCTTTGCTCAGAGAAGCCTTGCTTGTTTTTTTCCTGATTTGTAAACCTTCTCACAACTTTGTCTTTTGCTATGAACTAGTATATGTTTGTTATATTCTATGAATCATTGAGCTGTATAAAACTGCTTAACTTGTGCTTTTCAAGATTTTTATGAAGACGAGTTTAATGTGAGTGTTCCACATGAGCACTGGACTAGCGTTGAACGTTTGGAATTTATTACATTGTGGCCTCAATTAACTGCATGAACCACTGTAACAAGATACATAGTTGCTTATATGTTAGACAACAGATTGTTGATTGTTAGCTGGTCGATAGCCTAGTGTTGAAGCGAGCTGAGCCAATGTGTCGTGTTTTGCACAACTGCTTACAAGTGGGGTAGCACCAACAATGTTCACAAGTACTACTTATGTATACGTCGGCGCATGGTTCTTGAACGAGTGCTCTGTTTCATCAAAACACACACTGCTTGTATGATAAACCGTGACAACTTATGTCTTACCATGCCATATTCATGGAAAAACTAGTGAGGACGCATCTGCTTCGGCAACAATTATGATGGTTCTCACATGATTCACGGGCACACAAAAGTAGCAGCAGTTCCCATAGACAGATTCAAACAGAGTACTAGCCCCAGAGGGGTCGATAATAGGCAAGGTTCGGATAATTAGACACAATCCAAACTACTATTAAACACTAGCTGGGGCAACTATTTCATGCCTTGATCTAATTTGGGCTGGACACAAGACGGACCTTGCCATGAACATCATCGAGGATGTCCCGCAGCAGCTCGATCCTGTGAACCCTTCATGAAGACAACCTTGTGGCCTTGCCACTGATAAACTTGTTTGTGGAGGCATGCCACGTCATCTTCCTGCGTAAGCTTGACAAGAACAGTATGCCTCACAAACGAAGGAGTAGCTTTGAACTTCTTGTGCTTCAGTACACCCTGGACAACACGCCTGACAACAGTGAGGCTGGAATACACCTCTTCATTGGTATAACTGCAAATGGCTTCCAAGATCCAACAGCCTAAGAACTCTGTTTTCCCAGTGCGTATATTCAGGTCGTCCGCCTCATAGCGAGTGACATGCACAACCACACAATCCTTGTCTGCATCAGGGCTCTAATTGAAACAGAAACAAATTCTGAATTACTTTTCAGTATAAGAAACACAAGTTATTTAAACCACTATGTATAGCATGGCATCAAAGCTAATAAAATTTTGCATTATTAATCACCACACACTTCCTTTTCTAAAAAAATCACCACATACTTAGATGAAAAACCACAATCGAGATCAGCAAAGAAGGAAATCACC
>NC_041387.1:550838589-550854837 GCF_002162155.2 Triticum dicoccoides | reverse complement strand
GGAAAGCTGCTCCTGCAGTGCCACGGGGGCTGTAACCTCAAATGGGGCGTTGACCATCTCAGTAGTGGCCGTGAGCATATCTAGGGTCGGCTCGATGGTTGACTCCATCTTCTTGGAGCTCTCTGTCTCATGGGGATCAGCCTCCCGCGTCTGCTCCAATATCGGCAGATCTTTGCCTGGTTCTCCTTGGTCCATCATGAAACTGACGAATACTAGGAGACCACTAAAAGGAAAACACAATCAGAATGACAATGAAACAAAAAGAGAGTGAGGATCGGTTACTGCTTTGCAAAAGTTCTTTTTTTTCTCTGAACGAAAATATACCAACATCACGGATCCGCTTACCTTCCCTTCGTTGGGAGAGAAGAACAGTGGCAGATGCGAGTGTTGCCTTTCTTGAAGACGGTGAGGGAGAACGGGATTCAGCAAAGAGTGAAATGATGGTTGCTTCGTCCGTCAAACTTAGACTACCGGGAGGTGGGGTTTTGTGATACAACGACTCGTTACTGCCGCGCTACGACCGGGTTGAATCTCTGCCTGCATACTGCCTTCTAATTTGGTGGATGGCATTTGGGCCCGCGCGCTGCATGGCCCGCATGTCGGTGAACAAAAGTAGAACGGCATTCAGTAGAGGGAGACGTTTCAATGAGCTAGGAGGAGCCAGAAGCGTAGAGTGTCTCCATTGTACTAGTAGTAATTGTTTTTCTGGGTAGCTGTAGAGTGTCTCCTCTGTACTAGTAGTAATTTTTTCTCTCGGCCCAAGACAAAACAGCCAATCCACACTAGTAAATAGTAAAATCAATTCAAAAGGCGCTACTCACACCCAGCACACCGCCCCCTCAAAAAAAACCTGGGTGCTCTTCCTCCTCGCTCCCACCCACATCACGTCAGCTCGCTCCACTCGTACCCCCAAATTCCTCACCTCACTCCTACAGAAAACCCCAGCTCCCCTTCTTCCCCACTCCTACAGAAACCCCTAGCTCCCATTCTTCTTCGCTCGCACTACAACTAGGCTCGTCATTCGTTACTCTGCTCAAATCCGTGAGCGCGACGTGACGCCCTCGAGGAAAATGGAGTCGGCTGACCCCAGCGCCAAGAAGATGAGGCTCCCGCCAGCGGCGACGCCTGTTTTAGATCCCACACCCGGCAGCGCGGGGTGAAGCGGCGACCCCGCCCCCACCGGATCCCAGGAACCCGTAGCATCTCGGGTGTGTAGGACCTTGTAGTATGTCTAGAGGGGGGGTGATTAGACTACTTGACCAATAAAAACTTAACCTTTTCCCAATTTTAGAGTTTGGCAGATTTTAGCTATTTTAGGACAAGTCAAGCAATCATCACACAATTCAAGCAAGCATGCAAAGAGTGTATAGGCAGCGGAAATTAAAGCATGCAACTTGCAAGAAAGTAAAGGGAAGGGTTTGGAGGATTCAAACACAATTGGAGACACGGATGTTTTTGGCGTCGTTCCGATAGGTGGTGCTATTGTACATCCACGTTGATGGAGACTTCAACCCACGAAGGGTAACGGCTGCGCGAGTCCACGGAGGGCTCCACCCACGAAGGGTCCACGAAGAAGCAACCTTGTCTATCCCACCATGGCCATTGCCCACGAAGGACTTTCCTCACTAGCGGTAGATCTTCACGAAGTAGGCGATCTCCTTGCCCTTACAAACTCCTTGGTTCAACTACACAATCTTGTCGGGGCCTCCCAAGTGACACCTAGCCAATCTAGGAGACACAACTCTCCAAGAAGTAACAAATGGTGCGTTGATGATGAACTCCTTGCTCTTGTGCTTCAAATGATAGTCTCCCCAACACTCAACTCTCTCTCATAGGATTTGGATCTGGTGGAAAGAGGGTTTGAGTGGAAAGCAACTTGGGGAAGGCTAGAGATCAAGATTCATATGGTAGGAATGGAATATCTTGGCCTCAACACATGAGTAGGTGGTTCTCTCTCAGAAATGGTAAGTTGGAAGTGTAGGTTCGTTCTGATGGCTCTCTCCACGAATGAAGAGGAGGTGGAGGGGTATATATAGCCTCCACACAAAATCTAACCGTTACACACAATTTACCAAACTCGGTGGGACCGAATCGTTAAACTCGGTCGGACCGATTTAGTAAACCTAGCGACCGTTAGTGATTTTCGGTGGGACTGACATGCATCTCGGTGAGACCGATTCGGTTAGGGTTAGGGCATAACGTAATCTCGGTGAGACCGATTACACAAACTCGGTGAGACCGATTTGGTAATAAGCTTTCCGGAGAGTTGGTCAGGTAAACTCGGTGGGACCGATTTGCTCTTTTCGGTGAGACCGAAATGTTACAAAAAGGAAACAGAGAGTTTACATTGCAATCTCGGTGGGACCGATCGCTCACTTCGGTTAGACCGAAACGTTACAAAGGGAAACATAGAGATTACAATCCCATCTCGGTGAGACCGAGATCCCTATCGGTAGGACCGATTTGCTTAGGGTTTGTGGCAGTGGCTATGGCTTTTAGAATCGGTGGCGCCGGATTGGAAGAATCGGTGTGACCGATTTTGGCTTTAGGTTTAGGTCATTTGTGGATGTGGGAAAGTAGTTGAGGGTCTTGGAGCATATCACTAAGCACATGAAGCAAGAGGCTCATTAAGCAACACCTCATCCCTTCTTGATAGTATTGGCTTTTCCTATAGACTCAATGTGATCTTGGATCACTAAAATGTAAAATGAAGAGTCTTGAGCTTTTGAGCTTGAGCCAATCCTTTGTCCTTAGTATTTTGAGGGATCCACTTTCATCATCCATGCCATGCCATTCATTGAGCTTTCCTGAAATAATAGTCTTGGAATAGCATTAGCTCAATGAGCTATATGTTGTTATGAATTACCAAAACCACCTAGGGATAGTTGCACTTTCAATCTCCCCCTTTTTGGTAATTGATGACAACATATAGATCAAAGCTTCGACAAATGATAATAAAATTTAAATAACCTCGTCGCTTTGAGAAGTATGTGATAAGCAAGAGCTCCCCCTATATTTGTGCATAATTTTAGATTTGCTTTGGACTGCAAATGCACAATGAATTAGGCTCATGGGATACTCTTCCATGTCACATACATCTTGGTGGAGCGCTCAAAATAATAAACAATGAATACATGCACTCATCACCAAGCATATTGAGTGATCACATAAGATAGATAGGATAATATCAGGCATGCATAAGTGTAGCTTATGATCAAACACATGATCATCAATGTCTCACAAGCATAGTATCTCAACCAAAAGCAAACAAAGATTGAAAAAACACACACCAAATAAAGCAAGAGAGAACAAAAGCAACACTCTCTCTTAGGCAACAAGTTACCAAAAACATCATAGAAAATGCATAGTGCTAGATCGACTCTCAGGCTTGATCTTCAGTTGGTGGTGTCCTGATAACTCCAAGGATGAAGGCTTCAGTTGAAGTGGATGGAGCTGGAGGAGTTGGTGCTAGAGCTGGTTGCACTGGAACTGTAGGGGCAGTGGCTGGTGCTGAAGTTGTTGCTCTAGTGTCTGTCACTGGCACTGCAACTAACCTCTGGGCTCTGGGCACTCTAGAAAACACATTGGTGGTAGTCTTGCCCTTCCTCTCCTGCATGTCATCCTGCAGCTGCTCCACAACTGACTGAATCTCAGTTGCCTTGACATCTAGATCATAGAATTTTTGTTCCATGATTCTTTCCAGGCTCTCCTGGTTTTGAGTTAGGGTGGCCAACCCCTTCTCAATCCTCAGAGATGATGCTATCAAGTAACCAAGCTGCTCCTATTTGGTTTTCAAGAAATACTCAGATGCCTCCTCTTGAGTTGGCATCTTGGCAACCTTCTCCTTCCTTGCCTTCTCCTTCTTCTCTTGAGCTTGAACTGATGATGGATCATCCTCATTCATGACAACCTCATTGTCTTCAAAGTCTGGATAGAGTGGAAAATGTTCCCTATCCAATAGATATTTGTTAGTTCCTATCTTTTAGTTGATCAATTCCTGAATCTGAGGGGCATATCCACAGCTCCTCTTATGATCTGCTGCAGTCCTCTTTATGGTTTCAACTATAAGGCTCATGACTTTGATTTTTTGTGGCACATCAAATAAATGCAACATATTGATGGCATGCCCTCTGATCATGTTGTGGTCACCTAACTTGGGCAACAGAGTGTGCCTCAGAATCCAATTGATAGTAGGCAGCCCTGACAACAGAAAATGGACTGATCCAAAAGTGAAAGTCTCTAGGGCTTTGTCTGGGATCTCCTTGTACATGTGTGCCATGGTATTGTGTCCCATTTTCTTCTTGGCATATACATCCAGATCATCATCATTTTCCTTTGGGGAATTTATCAGTTTTACCCATTCTTCTACAGTGGATTGGTACCTTGTACCTTCAGACATCCAAACAATTCTTCCATCTGGGTAAAAATGTGCTGTGGAGTAGAATTGCATGATAAGTTCATCATTCCAATTTGTGAGCTTTTGCCCAACAAAATCTGCAACTCCACAAGCAACAAAGCTGTCTTGCACTCCAGGATAGTGCTCTTCATTCTCCTTGATGAATTTCCAGTCAAGCCACCTCATGTTACAGACTATGGGCTTCTTGTCCAACAGAATTGTTTCATAGAAGTCTTGTTGTTCCTTTGTATGGAACCTGTAATCAACAACAATTCTTCTCCTTGTGGCATATGGATCTGCCATCCTCCATATCCTCAATCCTGAGTCTTTTCTGATGTTCATGTCCTCAGCCACATGATGGGCATCATTGTGATCTGGTATCTTTGGCTTGAGCTTCCTTAGTGTCACGCCCAAGATGCGACCCTATCCTAAAGGAACTCGAAGGTCCCACCAGGGATAGAAGCGCATCTTGAAGACGCTTTTGCAAGGTGGATATCATTACATCAACATTACATAATAGATGGGGATACATACAAGAGGCATACAATGCCACACGAATACAACATCATCTTACATAAGAGCACCATCCAACTACGGATGAAACACAAACAGAAACTCAAACGACATCCACCCTGCTAGCCCAGGCTGCCGATCTGGAACCTATCCCTGATCGAAGAAGAAGCAGAGGAAGAACTCCAAAACAAGCAAACATCGCTCTCGCGTCATGATCATCGCATAACCTGTACCTGCAACGGTTGTTGTAGTAATCTGTGAGCCACACGGACTCAGCAATCCCATTACCATGGGTATCAAGACTAGCAAAGCTTAATGGGAAAGGAAGGGGGTAAAGTGGTGAGGTTGCAGCAGCGGCTAAGCAAGAATGGTGGATAACATATGCAAATAAGAGCGAGAAGAGAAGCAAAGGAACAGTCGTGAAGCTAGCAATGATCAAGAAGTGATCCTGAACTCCTACTTACGTCAAACATAACCCAAAACCGTGTTCACTTCCCGGACTCCGCCGAAAAGAGACCATCACGGCTACACACGCGGTTGATGCGTTTTAATTCGTATCTGGTGTCAAGTTATCTACAACCGGACATTAACAAATTCCCATCTTCCTATAACCACAGGCACGGCTTTCGAAAGATTATACCCTGCAGGGGTGTCCCAACTTAGCCCATGATAAGCTCTCGCGATCAACAAAGGATATACCTTCTCCCAGGAAGACCCGATCAGACTCGGAATCCCGGTTTACAAGACATTTCGACAATGGTAAAAACAGAACCAGCAAAGCCGCCCGATGCGCCGACAATCCCGATAAGAGCTGCACATATCTCGTTCTCAGGGCAACATCGGATGAGACTAGCTACGAGTAAAACCAACCCTCAAGTTGCCCCGAGGTGGCCCCGCAGGCAGCTCAGTTCCGACCAACACTTAGAGAAGCACTGGCCTGGGGGGGGCTAAAATAAAGATGACCCTCGGGTTGGCCGACCCAAGGGAAAGGTATAGGTGGTGGTGAGGCAAATGGTAAAACCAAGGTTGGGCCTTGCTGGAGGAGTTTTATTCAAAGCGAACTGTCAAGGGGGTCCCATAAATCACCCAACCGCGTAAGGAACGCAAAATCTGGGAACATAACACCGGTATGACGGAAACTAGGGCGGCAAGAGTGGAACAAAACACCAGGCATAAGGCCGAGTCTTCCACCCTTTACCAAGTATATAGATGCATTAATTAAATAAGAGATATTGTGATATCCCAACATAATCCTATCCACCATGGAGCAATCTTCAACTTCACCTGCAACTAGCAACGCTATAAGAGGGCTTAGCAAAGCGGTAACATAGCCAAGCAATGATTTGCTAGAAGGGGTTTCAAAGGTTAGAGGTTCATGGCAATTTGGGTGGCTTGATGAGCAAAAGATAGGTAACGCAGCATAGCGATAGAACGAAGCAACTAGCATAGCAAAGATAGTAATGAGATCCAAGGTCACGGTCATCTTGCCTGAAATCCCGCTAGGAAGAAGAACGAGTCCATGAAGAAGATGAAGCCACGAAGACGAACCAAGCGTAGACGAACGAATCCTCAGGATCGCACAAAACAGGAACTATCGAGAAGAAGCACACAACATAGTAAACACACCACACATATACAAGACATGATGCACAACCAAGCATGAAGCAAGACAAGACTACATGAATCTACTCATGGCAAGAGATGATGCATACAAGAGCAACACACCAAGGCAAGTTTAAATAAGGCCGGAAGCAACATATAACAATTCCGGTAAGTCCTCATATGCAAATTTCGTAGTTGGTCCAGATCTGAATAAACCTTATGTTCAAGTTGTTAAACATCAAGTTAAGATGCACAAAGATGATCTACATGAGATTCTAGTCAAGTTACATATAAAGTTCATTTAGTTCGGAGCTACGGCCTAAAAGATATGAGCAAAACAAGTCAAGCATGGTATTGATGCAAAATGCATACAAACATCAAGAAAACACCTCAAAACAAGGATGCAACATGATAATATGAAACTACATGAAAAATCAAGCAAGTTTCATATAGAGCCTACTCAAAACGGAGCAACGGTTCAACACATACACTCCATACAAGGTATAGCAACAATCTGTCCAAAACAGCAACTAGGCATATTGCAAGCACCAAAACAACATGCTACAGGACCTCAACAAGAAAACAAAAGGCATGGGCATGATGCACAGGTAAAGCATAACCAAACATGGACACTGAGCTATCCCTAGAAATCACTAGAACATGCTCCAAAACACATGGCAATATTGCAAATAATATCAGTTTCAGACTTTGCAGAAAATAACATCAGGTTGCAAAGTTTAGAGCTATCAAACAACATGCTACAGGAACTTATCATAGCAAACAAAAGCATGGCATGAATCTTCTAAACCCATAGAACAAAAGTCCCTTACTGACCATGAGCCAAAAAGGATCAGAAGATATGGTGCCACCCATGTAAACATGGCAAGTTATATTACAAATTCAAACATGGCAGGAACAACGATAAGTAGGCATGTAGATGAGCTTGTACCACTCACCACAGAGCATTACATGGCAAGACAAGGCAACCAACAGCAATAAGGCATATTTATGAAGCTAAGCATGGCAAGAGAAAGTCCATAGGGTACATGGATCACTAGCAACAATCATGGCAACAACTGAACTTAATGTTAACAGGCTGACATCAACATTATTTAGCAACTTTCGAGCAAGATAAAAACAAGCTACATCAGGCTATAAATGCAACCAGGGGCATGGATGGATAGATCATCACATGTATAACAAAATACCCTTAGTGAACATCTCCAGATTATGCATAGAATGACTTGTAGCAGCAGGTTTACATAGCATCACGAAATAACAGATTCAGCCTAGCAAAACAGCAACAGCAAGTACCCTACTAAACAAGCTTGATTCACTCACCACAAGTCATTGCATGACAAGATAAGCATATCATCAGCAAGAAGACATGTTTATGAAACAAACCAAGGCAAGAACAAGTTCATAGCATGCAATGACCAACTACAACAACCTTGGCAAAATTGAATAACACGTTAACAATCTGCCAGGAAACATTTTGTAGCAAAAGTAGAGCACGAAAATGACATGCTAGACTACTGCATAATTGCAACCAAGGGCATGAATGGATAGATCATAACCATATGTTCAAAATACCCTTACTGAAGTATCTCAAAATAAGCATGGATCTCTCTGTAGCATCAAGTTTACATGGCATCAAAATAACAGCAGAACAGGGACCAAAATCAGCAACATCACGAAGCCTAGTTTGCATGCTTGTGCTAGTCACCACATTGATCACAAAAATACATGGTAAACACCACTGTAAAGATGGCATGGCATAGATCAAAACACATTTAGACATCAACCTCATAGGATGCATACATCAAACATGGCAAAAATGACAAATGAGCATGTTCTGTTAACAGACAGCAGACAACATCATATAACACTCTTGCAACGATGATTCAGGCATCAATATGAGCTCAAATGAACATGATGCAATGGAATGAAATGAAGTACTCGTTGAGACAAACAATTTTACATATTACACGCATCAAAAGGAGCAGTATGCATGGAGATATGATGCGATGAACATGGCATGATAATGTCAAAATATTTTGGGACTTGGTGGAAATCGGGGTCAACCTTCGCGGACTGGATCTGGATCTGAGGGTTCGAGCATGGGAACCGAGGTCGTCGAGGAGATCGCCGGAGACTTGGGGAGGAGGCCGGGGACGGCCGTAGGCGTTGGATCCGGCGGGGGAAGCGACTCCGGCGGCCGGAGCGGGTGGATCCGGCGACGGCGGGGCCGGGTGGCGCACTCCGGTGGAGTCGGCAGCGAGGCGCACCGGTGGTGGGCGAGGCGGCGCGGGGCGGAGCGAGGCGCCGGGGCGGGGCGGCGACATCCTGGGCGACCGGCGGCGGGGTCGAAGGCCGATGGCGGGGCCAGGGCGGCGCCCGCGGCGGCGGCCGACGGCGAGTCACGAGGCGGCGTGGACGAGAGGAGCGGGCCACGGCGGCGGGGCAGCCTGCGGGTGCGGTCGGGCCGTGGGGGCCCGCAGCGGGCCGAGTGGGCTGGCGCGATGGGGAGGCGACGACGACACGTGTCGCGCTGCGGTTGGCTGGGCGCGGCGGCGCGGACGTGTCCGGCTGGGGGCGAACGCATCCGGCGGCGGAGAGGGAAAAAGCTAGGGTTTCGGGGGGAGAATTCATCCGCGAATTTCGAGGGGAGGGGCTTATTTATAGTGTCTGGGAGCTAGAAGAGTCCAAATGAGGTGCGGTTTTCGCCCACACGATCGTGATCGAACGTCGGAGAGCATGGAGGGGAGTTTGCTGGGTTTTGGGCCACTTTGGAAGGGCGTTGGGCTGCAAATAGAAAGGGGGGTTTCGGGCTGCGCGGTTAACCATTGGAGTATCAAACGACCTCCAAATGGCACGAAACTTGACATGCGGTCTACCGGTGCTATACCAAGGCCGCTTGGCAATCCTCGGGCCGTTCCAGGAACGTTTAACACCCGCTCACAACAAGAGACAAAAGGGGAACGCCGGAGGGCATATGAGTGCCGGATTGCAAAACGGACAACGGGGAAAATGCTCGGATGCATGAGACGAACACGTATGCAAAATGAAATGCACAAGATGACATGGTAATATGCAACACACAAACAAATGACATGGCAACTACGGTGAATAACTGGCAGACACCTGGCTCATCGAATCTGGGGCGTTACAACACTCCTCCACTAACAAGATATCTCGTCCCGAGATCTTAGGACCGAGACGGAAGAGAAAGAGGAAGAGGTGAAGCAAGAACTCAAGAGAAGAAGCAAAGAATCGAGAGCACTCGAGAAGAAGAGAGGAACGACGTGAATGACGAGAATCGAAAGCTCACGGAATCAGATAGACTATGAAACCACTCCGGTTAGAACAAGCTAAGAAATGAATAAGACTGAAAGGATTTAGGCAGCACTCCGGCTGAAACATGGGGTAGTAGAACACGAACTTGAGAGGATGGAATGATACCTGATGAAGACATGACACAAAACCTCCGGAAAGAATTAAAAGAGTTGAAAGAAAAGAACGGAGAAGAAGATGACAACTTGTGCCACGAATGAAATAGAAAGCAACCTTAGAAGAAAAGATTGAATGGAGTTATTGAGAAAATTCAACAACGAAAAGAATAAGCTTGTCGTGGACTTATGGATAACATCTCAGAAATTATGAGGTTATAACCAGCCGCAAACAGAAATGATTGGATAACTGAAAAGAACGAAGAAATGCAAAACTCCACTACAAAAGAATACGGAGAATTAATTGCACTTCGAGGAGCGAGAAGAAAAGATACATCAACTCCTCCAACAAAATCTTAATGAACTCTTGAAGATTGAATTAAATCCAGAGGAACCACCATGAAGAACTCCGGTAACGAAAGGATGATGAGATAGAATGAAGGAAGAAAGAATAAGATTACGCCTTGCGACGAATAAGATGGGGATTCTGACGAAATGGCCGAGGAAAATTTGAACTCCGGGAAAAGAAAAGAGGAAAGCACCTGGAACTAGAATTTATTCCTCACGAACAAACTCCGAAGAAAAGGATTAATCACTTTGAGGAAATAAGAATAAGATTTATTATATGCTTATCCTTCATCAAATTAAATTGATGACGAGCAAATGATTTTGCATACTACTTATTCTTCTTGAAAAGGATTAAAGGGGGTATGGCACAAAACTTGAGAAAGTCTTCATGAACCACCGGTAAGATTCGAAAGAACAAATGGATTAA
The DNA here is from genome assembly GCF_002162155.2 of Triticum dicoccoides. Lineage (NCBI taxonomy): Eukaryota > Viridiplantae > Streptophyta > Magnoliopsida > Poales > Poaceae > Triticum > Triticum dicoccoides. Next base: position 550,844,102 of record NC_041387.1, on the reverse strand, counting down.
AATGATAAACAAGGAAAAAGAATCTTGAACGAACCATCTTTAGAATTCGGAAATGACTGACGAAAGAGAATGAAACACCGGGAAGGATTAGAAGAACCAATATCCTCGAGGGGATTTAGATGCAAAAGGACAAAGAGATCATGAGTTGATTAAAGAACACTTGAAGGAAGCACCGGAATAATTGGAAAACGGTAACTGAAATGTGAGGACGGAGAATTCTTATGGAACGATGGCCTCCGAAAAACAACTCCTGACATACTCCGGATGGATGAAAAGAATATTTGGCAAATGGAATAATTCGCGAGGGTAACAAGAAACTAGAACTACGAATCTTCGAGAGAACGAACAAGATTTAGAGGAAAAACTCTTCTTCGATCTTGAAATGACGACGAGAAACAACACCAAAATTATTGAGATACTCCGGAAGAATGAAAAGCGAAGAGGTTGATCCAACAATGAAAAGAGTTTGAAAACGGTCTTGGAGAAGGCATGTGACTGATGGAATCCATTCTTACGTCACACTTTGAAAAGAATTGAGAAAAACTCCGGAATAATTAGAAGAGTCAGGTAAGATCCTGGGAAAAGACCTGTGGGTTAGGGCCCACTCAAAAGATACACCATTGGAAAGGAATGTTGAACAGATAGATGATGCACCGGAACAATTGAAATATTTGAATGAGGTGATAGCCTCGAATTAATTCGAACACAGACGAATCTCCTGAGATGTCTTGAGCACTCCGGAAGGATAAACTGGCGAGAGGCGAACGAGCAGGGAAAACACTTGATCCGGGGAAAAGAATGCGACCCACCCGAAAAACTTGAATTGAATCCACCGGAAAGAAAAAGAGATGAAGAATGACGAACGAGACGAGAATTCACCGGTTGAAACAATTGACTAAAGACTGGAGAGGCTCCACACGAATGAAATTGATGGTTGAAAGAGACTCAGACTCCGGGAAAAAGAGGGTGGGGGGGCGGGAAAACAAAAGCAACTTGGAAGGAGAAACGATGAATATCTTGAAGAGAAAACACCGGTTGAAATCATTGAGGAGAGAGAGCAAAAACTTCACACGAGTAGGATGGATACTCGATTACGGACTCCGACTCCGAGAAGAAGAAGGGAGGGCGGGTGGGAAATAAGACAACTGAGGATTGAACTCAATGATGAAGAGGCTTGAGTAGACTTGACGAGAAATGCACCGGATCAAAAGAGCTGAGAACCAGCGATCGGAAAACCAACTGCGTGAACCTAAAGAAAGATTTGAAAGGGAAGAGAAGTAATTCAAAACACCTACGTCAAGATTCCTCACCCGAGCGATGAAGGGGCTGAGGAGTAAAAGGAATTCCTACTCTCCGATATAACTAGACTCCAAAAATAGTTTTCTTCTAGACTCAACAACGGCCAAACTACACGATCAATCAAGGGGGCTCCTAAGGTCGGTCGAGGCTCTGATACGAACTTGTCACGCCCAAGATGCGACCCTATCCTAAAGGAACTCGAAGGTCCCACCAAGGATAGAAGCGCATCTTGAAGACGCTTTTGCAAGGTGGATATCATTACATCAACATTACATAATAGATGGGGATACATACAAGAGGCATACAATGCCACACGAATACAGTATCATCTTACATAAGAGCACCATCCAACTACGGATGAAACACAAAAAGAAACTCAAACGACATCCACCTTGCTAGCCTAGGCTGCCGACCTGGAACCTATCCCTGATCAAAGAAGAAGCAGAAGAAGAACTCCAAAACAAGCAAACATCGCTCTCGCGTCATGATCATCGCATAACCTGTACCTACAACTGTTGTTGTAGTAATCTGTGAGCCACGAGGACTCAGCAATCCCATTACCATGGGTATAAAGACTAGCAAAGCTTAATGGGAAAGGAAGGGGGTAAAGTGGTGAGGTTGCAGCAGCGGCTAAGCAAGTATGGTGGCTAACATACGCAAATAAGAGCGAGAAGAGAAGCAAAGGAATGGTCGTGAAGCTAGCAATGATCAAGAAGTGATCCTGAACTCCTACTTACGTCAAACATAACCCAAAACCGTGTTCACTTCCCGGACTCTGCCGAAAATAGACCATCACGGCTACACACGCAGTTGATGTGTTTTAATTCGTATCTAGTGTCAAGTTATCTACAACCGGACATTAACAAATTCCCATCTGCCTATAACCGCAGGCACGGCTTTCGAAGGATTATACCCTGCAGGGGTGTCCCAACTTAGCCCATGATAAGCTCTCGCGATCGACGAAGGATATACCTTCTCCCAGGAAGACCCGATCAGACTCGGAATCCCGGTTTACAAGACATTTCGACAATGGTAAAAACAGAACCAGCAAAGCCGCCCGATGCGCCGACAATCCCGATAAGAGCTGCACATATCTCGTTCTCAGGGCAACACCGGATGAGACTAGCTACGAGTAAAACCAACCCACAAGTTGCCCCGAGGTGGCCCCGCAAGCAGCTTAGTTCGGACCAACACTTAGAGAAGCACTGGCCCGGGGGGGCTAAAATAAAGATGACCCTCGGGTTGGCCTACCCAAGGGAAAGGTATAGGTGGTGGTGAGGCAAATGGTAAAACCAAGGTTCGGCCTTGCTGGAGGAGTTTTATTCAAAGCGAACTGTCAAGGGGGTCCCATAAATCACCCAACAGTGTAAGGAACGCAAAATCCGGGAACATAACACCGGTATGACGGAAACTAGGGTGGCAAGAGTGGAACAAAACACCAGGCATAAGGCCTAGTCTTCCACCCTTTACCAAGTATATAGATGCATTAATTAAATAAGAGATATTGTGATATCCCAACATAATCCTATCCGCCATGGAGCAATCTTCAACTTCACCTGCAACTAGCAACGCTATAAGAGGGCTGAGCAAAGCGGTAACATAGCCAAGCAATGGTTTGCTAGGAGGGGTGTCAAAGGTTAGAGGTTCATGGAAATTTGGGTGGCTTGATGAGCAAAAGATAGGTAACGTAGCACAGCGATAGAACGAAGCAACTAGCATAGCAAAGATAGTAATGCGATCCAAGGTCATGGTCATCTTGCCTAAAATCCTGCTAGGAAGAAGAACGAGTCCATGAAGAAGATGAAGCCACGAAGACGAACCAAGCGTAGACGAACGAATCCTCACGATCGCACGAAACAGGAACTATCGAGAAGAAGCACACAACATAGTAAACACACCACACATATACAAGACATGATACACAACCAAGCATGAAGCAAGACAAGACTACATGAATCTAGTCATGGAAAGAGATGACGCATACAAGAGCAACACACCAAGGCAAGTTTAAATAAGGCCGGAAGCAACATATAACAATTTCGGTAAGTCCTCATATGCAAATTTCGTAGTTGGTCCAGATCTGAATAAACCTTATGTTCAAGTTGTTAAACAGCAAGTTAAGATGCACAAAGATGATCTACATGAGATTCTAGTCAAGTTACATATAAAGTTCATTTAGTTCGGAGCTACGGCCTAAAAGATATGAGCAAAACAAGTCAAGCATGGCATTGATGCAAGATGCATACAAACATCAAGAAAACACCTCAAAACAAGGATGCAACATGATAATATGAAACTACATGCAAAATCAAGCAAGTTTCATATAGAGCCCACTCAAAACGGAGCAACGGTTCAACACATACACTCTATACAAGGTATAGCAACAATCTGTCCAAAACAGCAACTAGGCATATTGCAAGCACCAAAACCACATGCTACAGCACCTCAAAAGAAAACAAAAGGCATGGGCATGATGTACAGGTAAAGCATAACAAAACATGGACACTGAGCTATCCCCAGAAATCACTAGAACATGCTCCAAAACACATGGCAAGATTGCAAATAATGTCAGTTTCAGACTTTGAAGAAAATAACATCAGGTTGCAAAGTTTAGAGCTATCAAAAAACATGCTACATGAACTTATCATGGAAAACAAAGGCATGGCATGAATATTCTAAACCCATAGAACAAAAGTCCCTTACTGACCATGAGCCAAAAAGGATCAGAAGATATGATGGCACCCATGTAAACATGGCAAGTTATATTACAGATTCAAACATGGCAGGAACAACGATAAGTAGGCATGTAGATGAGCTTGTACCACTCACCACAGAGCATTACATGGCAAGACAAGGCAACCAACAGCAATAAGGCATGTTTATGAAGCTAAGCATGGCAAGAGAAAGTCCATAGGGTACATGGATCACTAGCAGCAATCATGGCAACAACTGAACTTAATGTTAACAGGCTGACAGCAACATTATTTAGCAACTTTCGAGCAAGATAACAACAAGCTACATCAGGCTATAAATGCAACCAGAGGCATGGATGGATAGAGCATGACATGTATAACAAAACAACCTTAGTGAACATCTCTAGATTATGCATAGAATGACTTGTAGCAGCAGGTTATCACGAAATAACAGATTCAGCCTAGCAAAACAGCAACAGCAAGTACCCTACTAAACAAGCTTGATTCACTCACCACAAGTCATTGCATGACAAGATAAGCATAGCATCAGCAAGAAGACATGTTTATGAAACAAAGCAAGGCAAGAACAAGTTCATAGCATGCAATGACCAACTACAACAACCTTGGCAAAATTGAATAACATGTAAACAATCTGCCAGGAAACATTTTGTAGCAAAAGTAGAGCACGAAAATGACATGCTAGACTACTCCATAATTGCAACCAAGGGCATGAATGAATATATCATAACCATATGTTAAAAATACCCTTACTGAAGTATCTCAAAATAAGCATGGATCTCTCTGTAGCATCAAGTTTACATGGCATCAAATTAACAGCAGAACCGGGACTAAAATCAGCAACATCACGAAGCCTAGTTCGCATGCTTATCCTAGTCACCACATTGATCACAAAAATACATGGTAAGCACCACTGTAAAGATGGCATGACATAGATGAAAACACATGTAGACATCAACCTCATATGATGCACACATCAAACATGGCAAAAATGACAAATGAGCATGTTCTGTTAACAGACAGCAGACAACATCATATAGCACTCTTGCAACGATGATTCAGGCATCAAGATGAGCTCAAATGAACATGATGCAATGGAATGAAATGAAGTACTCGTTGAGACGAACAATTTGACATATTACACGCACGAAACAGAGCAGTATGCATGGAGATATGATGCGATGAACATGGCATGATAATGTCAAAATATTTCGGGACAGTGGAAATCGGGGTCAACCTTCGCGGACTAGATCTGGATCTGAGGGTTCGAGCACGGGAACCGAGGTCGTCGGGGAGATCACCGGAGAGCCTGGGGAGGAGGCCCGGGACGACAGTATGCGTCGGATCCGGCGGGGGAAGCGACTCCGGCGGCCGGAGCGGGTGGATCCGGGCGTGGGATCCCCGGATCCGGTGACGGCGGGGCCGGGCGGCGCACTCCGTTGGAGTCGGCAGCGAAGGCGCGCCGGTGGTGGGCGAGGCGGCGCAGGGCGGAGCGAGGCGCCG
>NC_041387.1:550762265-550838086 GCF_002162155.2 Triticum dicoccoides | reverse complement strand
GGCTTATTTATAGTTTCTGGGAGCTAGGAGAGTCCAAATGAGGTGCGGTTTTCGCCCACACGATCGTGATCGAACGGCGGAGAGCATGGAGGGGAGTCTGTTGGGTTTTGGGCCACTTTGGAAGGGCGTTGGGCTGCAAAGAGAAAGGGGGTTTCGGGCTGCGCGGTTAACCATTGGAGTATCAAACGACCTCCAAAAAGCACGAAACTTGACAGGCGGTCTACCGGTGCTATATCGAGGCTGCTTGGCAAACCTCGGGCCATTCCGGGAACGTTTAACACCCGCTCACATCAAGAGACAAAAGGGGAACGCCGGAGGGCATAGGAGTGCCGGATTGCAAAACGGACAACGGGGAAAATGCCCGGATGCATGAGACGAACACATATGCAAAATGAAATGCACAAGATGACATGGTAATATGCAACACACAAGCAAATGACATGGCAACTACGGTGAATAACTGGCAGACACCTGGCGCATCGAATCCGGGGCGTTACACTTAGAACCTGTCCTTCTTCATCTTCCTCCTCAGCAACCTCAGGCAATGGGGCCTTGTTCTTCTCAGCAGCTGGAATACTCCTGGTATTCCTCTTTGGTGCAGACTTGGCCTTGGGGGCAGCTTTGGGTGCTTCCTTGGGCTTAGATGTTGCAGCCCCAGATTTAATAGCATCACCCATAAGCTTTGGTGCCTTTGGTGTTGGTGCAGAAAGCTCTTCCTCTTCCATCATGGAAGGTTGCCCAACAAATCTGGCCATGGTCTTCTTGACCCTTTCCTTCCTCTTCTTGCTTTCATCAGCTGGCTCTTTGGGATCAGGATTTTCAGGCAGTTGAGTTGATGCTTTGGCCTTGGGCATAGGTTGCCTTCTTGCAGGCCTTTTAATCTTCATGCCTGGATTTATATCCTTTGCTGAGCCATATTCCTTCTTGAGCACCACTTTCTTGGAAGTAGCCTCATCTTCCTCAGCTTTGTAATCTTCATCCTCTGAATCTGAAGTTCTTTTCCTCCTTTGCCTAGTTGCAGCCTTAGGCAAATTGCTAGGAGTACTTCTGCTCCCTTCATCTGAAGTTGAGGGGCTAGTGCCCTCACTCAAGTCCATCTGCTCTTTTGAACTGTTCTGGCTGTCACTTTGATCAGACATACTGCAAAAGCTGACCGCTGACCCTGTGAAGAGTTATAGATGAGATAGAAAAGATGAGCATCACAAAATGCAAAGGTTTTTGCAAAAGAATGACTCAAAAGTTCAGTCTTAGTTTTCCATAGAAAGCATTCGGATCCACCGATTTTCAAACTCGGTGATACTGAAGCAGTTTTGGAACCTAAACTGATGAACTCGGTTGGACCGAGTCACAGTTCGGTGGCACCAAGACTGCTAGGGTTTCACTGAATCCTAAAATCGGTTGCACCAATTAGTAATTCTCGGTCAGACTGAGAGTCACTAGTGCAATGGCATATGCCAAATCGGTGAGACCGAGTTTTTCAACTCGGTGGGTCCGAGATGGTTTCGGCGGAAACCTAAACCTAAAAATTTGAATCACGTCTAATCTATGAACTACTTTTGCTGGATAGAAGAGTTTCAATCGTCGCAAGAATCTATATGAAAACAATGTGCCAGGAATCAGACATGGATAGCACAAAGATTAAGTCCATACCCTAACTTGGCGGTGGACTTGCTACGGCAGCAACGGCGGGGACGAAATCCGTTGATGGCGGCGGAGACCAGCGACAGGAGTCTGCTGGCGACGAGGAGACGATCCGGAGACCACGATGGCAGAGCGAGCTTTTGCGCGGGCGAAGGGTTTCGGAGAAATTTCAAAAATTTTGCCCGTGGCTATATATATAGCTCAACCCTGTCGGTGTGACCGAGTGGAACAACTCGGTGGCACCGAGATGCATAACTGTGTTCAGTTACAGCAAATCGGTGAGACCGAAAAGTTCAACTCGGTTGCACCGAGATTGAAAACTCAGATCAACTTGATGATCTCGGTAGGACCGAAATGGAAGGATCGGTCACACCGAGAATCACTAAGAGGTTTTGGAAGTTTAAGTCTATGACGAATCGGGGACTCCGAGTGCTCCTCACACAGAGTGGTTCGAATCTAACTTGATCAAATTTTGTGATTTAGCACGAATAGAGTTTGAGACGAGAAAAGCATAGATAGCTAAAGAAGGTTCTTACGCATTCTTGTCCATCCACTTGGCACAAAGAAAAGAATCCAAACAAACAAAACAACAAGTGGATGTCCTTGAATGAGTAAAATATGCACCAACATGCTCACACAATAAGATGGCAATTGAAATATGTGGCAAAGCATGCACAACCAATTTTAGCATCTATCAAGCAATTGGCGATGACTAGGTCATCTATATATGAGTATATTGACTTAGGAGTCAAATGAGAACATTTGATCATAGGTCATACTCAACGTTTAAGCTCAAGTGGAGTTACCACTTTTACATAATGCATTAATGTGTTCACACCATTAGAGTTGCTTTGACTCAATTCTTAGAGTTAAGCTCCCCCTAGATGTGAGATCCCCCCTTAGAGGGATGAACTAACCTTGGGTTTTGTCGATGATGACTTCATGTAGGTGTTTAAGATGTAGATGCTCAATGTTGATGTAGATCATTTGGAGCAATCCTTTGGAGTGAGTTGCACTTTCAACTTGCCTACATGGGTTAGTCCCACAAGGAACAAACAAGAATATCCATAGACAAAGAGTGATGCACACACAAGATGATGTCCATGAAAACATTAGGTTACCTTGTCCCTTGCCTTACCAACATGAGGGTTTGTGACTCCTTGAACTGGTGCAAGATGTGAAATTTGATTGCACTTGTTCTTGCCAAAAAGATATGAGTGAAGAATGTTGGCGGAGTCACCCTCAAGAACTCTCTAGTTCTTCTTCTTCGGGATCCACATCATCTTGATGGGAATCCTTGGAGTTGTGGTTGTACTTGATGAAGTAGAACTTGACATAGTCTTGGGGACCCAACTGAACGAGGCTTTAGGTGCTTCTTCAAATGCATCAATCTCTTCTCGAAGCTTGTCCTTGCCTTTGTTCTTGTGGTCTTGTGGTGGAAGATCATCTTGAGCTTGTGTCCCCTTGAAGGAAGTAGGATCATACTTATCTTGTTGAGGAACAAACTTTGTCTTGGGGTATTGATCTTCTTCCCACCCAACTCCATTGGCGTTGAACTTTCATTCAAAACCAACACCTTGATTCTTCCGGTGCCTTCCTTGCTTGCGTACAATTTCCTCGAATTGCTTACTCTCGGCAAGGCTCTTGTAAACACATTTCTCTATAATTCCCTTCAATAAACTATTTTCTTGCTCAAGTGTAACTTGGCTAAGAGAATCATTAGTGGAATCAAGAGAACTACTAGAAGCAACAACATTGGATTTGACATTATTATTGTTACTACTAGAGGAAGTATCTTTCTTGTACTTGTTACTAGACTTGACTTGAGGCATGTAAGTAGATAAGAGTAAACGCTTGGCAATGTAAGAAGAACTTTTCTTGCGGAGATCATCATTGATTGCCTTTAAGAACTTATGCTGTTGCTCAAGATTGAGCTATTCAAAGCGTAACTTCTCATGAGCCCTTAAAAGTTCTCGATGATCTTCTAAGATAGTTTCATGAGCCAACTTAAGAGTGTTTAGTTCTTTAGTTAGAAGCTCAATTTTCTCCTTATCATTGTCATTCGTTTGATTAGCATGATTAATTGACGTTTCATCATAGTATTCATCACTAGAGTTGTCAACAAGTAAATCATCATCCACAAGGAAGTCATCTTCATCACTATTCAAATCAGCATACTCGGGATGTGTTACCTTTGGACCTTTGGCCATGAAGCATCTTCCAACACCTTCATTTGGTGAGTCAAATATGTCGTAGGAGTTGGTTGACACAAGTGCTAGACCGGCAACACCTTCATCTTGAGTATATAAGGAGTCAGAGTGATAGCTTCTCTCGGAGTGATTGTCGGAGTCGGACCTGGAAACCCATTCACCAACATGAGCTTGATGTCTTCGTTTTGTGTAGCTCCTTGATGAGTTGTCCTTTCTTTCCGAATCCTTACTTCTCCGTGAGGGTCTTCGTTCATAGCGATCATCTCTACTCCTCCTCTCTCTTGGTGGTGATTCTTCTCTTTTGCTCCTTCTTCTTGGAGAATCTTCTCTTCTTTTGTAGGGTGTCGTACACTCATTGGAGTAGTGTCCGGGTCTCCTACAATTGTAGAAATTGCGCTCTCGACTAGAAGATCTCTTGTGATTGTAAGACCTTGACTTGGAGCTTCTTTCTTTGCTTCTACTTTTGTAGAATTTGTTGAAGTTCTTCACCATTAAGCTCAATTCTTCATTGAAGGTTGGTTTCTCACTTGATGATGTGGGGGCTTCACTTGAGGCTTTGTAAGCACCACTTGACTTGTTGTGAAGTTCTTCCTTATCCTTGAGTGACATCTCATGAGCAACAATCCTTCCAATGACTTCCGTTGGCTTGAGATCTTTGTAGTTTGGCATCATTTGGATCAATGTGCACACGGTATCATACTTTCCATCCAATGCTCTTAGGATTTTCTTGATGATGAATTTGTCGGTCATCTCTTCACTCCCTAAGCCAGCAATCTCATTTGTGATAAGAGCAAGCCTAGAGTACATTTCAGCGACACCTTCACCATCCTTCATTTTGAACTTGTCAAGCTGACTTTGGAGCACATCCAACTTGGATTCCTTGACGGACTCGGTACCTTCATGCATATCAATCAAAGTATCCCAAATTTCCTTTGCATTCTCAAGATGGCTGATTTGGTTGAATTCTTCGGGGCACAATCCGTTGAAGATGATGTCACATGCTTGAGCGTTGTATTGCAACATCTTCTATTCTTCTGCATTAGCTTCACGGTTCGGTTCTCTCCCATCGAAGAATTCACCTTGCAAGCCAATACAAATAATTTCCCAAACGGCGGGGTTATGTCCAAGAATATGCATTTTCATCTTATGCTTCCAACTAGCAAAATTAGTACCATCAAAGTAAGGACCTCTACGGTGATAATTTCCCTTGCTAGACGCCATACTCTCCTAGGTTGTGAAACCAAGGCTATGACCACCAAAAGCTATGGAAATCAAAGCAAATGGAGACCAAGGCTCTGATACCACTTGTAGGACCTTGAAGTATGTCTAGAGGGGGGGTGATTAGACTACTTGACCAATAAAAACTTAACCATTTCCCAATTTTAGAGTTTGGCAGATTTTAGCTATTTTAGGACAAGTCAAGCAATCATCACACAATTCTAGCAAGCATGCAAAGAGTGTATAGGCAGCGGAAATTAAAGCATGCAACTTGCAAGAAAGTAAAGGGAAGGGTTTGGAGGATTCAAACGCAATTGGAGACACGGATGTTTTTGGCGTGGTTCCGATAGGTGGTGCTATCGTACATCCATGTTGATGGAGACTTCAACCCACGAAGGGTAACGGCTGCGCGAGTCCACAGAGGGCTCCACCCACGAAGGGTCCACGAAGAAGCAACCTTGGCCCACCATGGCCGTCGCCCACGAAGGACTTGCCTCACTAGCGGTAGATCTTCACGAAGTAGGCGATCTCCTTGCCCTTACAAACTCCTTGGTTCAAGTGCACAATCTTGTCGGAGGCTCCCAAGTGACACCTAGCCAATCTAGGAGACACCACTCTCCAAGAAGTAACAAATGGTGCGTTGATGATGAACTCCTTGCTCTTGTGCTTCAAATGATAGTCTCCCCAACACTCCACTCTCTCTCATAGGATTTGGATCTAGTGGAAAGAGAGTTTGAGTGGAAAGAAACTTGGGGAAGGCTAGAGATCAAGATTCATATGGTAGGAATGGAATATCTTGGCCTCAACACATGAGTAGGTGGTTCTCTCTCAGAAATGATAAGTTGGAAGTGTAGATTCGTTCTGATGGCTCTCTCCACGAATGAAGAGGAGGTGGAGGGGTATATATAGCCTCCACACAAAATCTAACTGTTACACACAATTTACCAAACTCGATGGGACCGAATCGTTAAACTTGGTCGGACCGATTCAGTAAACCTAGTGACCGTTAGTGATTTTCGGTGGGACTGACATGCATCTCGGTGAGACCGATTCGGTTAGGGTTAGGGCATAACATAATCTCGGTGAGACCGATTACACAAACTCGGTGAGACCGATTTGGTAATAAGCTTTCCAGAGAGTTGGTCAGGTAAACTCAGTGGGACCGATTTGCTCTTTTTGGTGAGACCGAAATGTTACAAAAAGGAAACAGAGAGTTTACATTGCAATCTCAGTGGGACCGATCGCTCACTTCGGTTAGACCGAAACGTTACAAAGGGAAACAGAGAGATTACAATCCCATCTCGGTGAGACCGAGATCCCTATCGGTAGGACCGATTTGCTTAGGGTTTGTGGCAGTGGCTATGACTTTTGGAATCGGTGGCGCCGGATTGGAAGAATCGGTGTGACCGATTTTGGCTTTAGGTTTAGGTCATTTATGGATGTGGTAAAGTAGTTGAGGGTTTTGCAGCATATCACTAAGCACATGAAGCAAGAGGCTCATTAAGCAACACCTCATCCCTTCTTGATAGTATTGGCTTTTCCTATAGACTCAATGTGATCTTGGATCACTAAAATGTAAAATGAAGAGTCTTGAGCTTTTGAGCTTGAGCCAATCCTTTGTCCTTAGTATTTTGAGGGATCCACTTTCATCATCCATGCCATGCCATTCATTGAACTTTCCTGAAATAATAGTCTTGGAATAGCATTAGCTCAATGAGCTATATGTTGTTATGAATTACCAAAACCCCCTATGGATAGTTGCACTTTCAGGGTGGACCGCATCAGCGATCTCCCAGACGCCGTCCTTGGGGAGATCATCTCGCTTCTCCCCACCAAGGATTGCTGCCACACCCAAGTCCTCTCAATTTGGTGGGACCCTCTATGGCGCGCCATGCCGCTTAATCTCGACTGTCGTCAGCTATCTCTCTTGAATGATTTTGAAATCCCCAGAGCCATCATCTCCTCCCACCAGGGCTCCGTTCAAAGCCTCTGCATCCCGTCATGCTACATGAGCAAGCATACCATGCCCTGCACGATGGATGCCTGGCTGAAATCCCCTGAATTCACAGAACTACAGCTGCTTGAGTTCTACTATTCCCCTAGAAATCACATACCACATACCGAACGCCATGAACTTGTGCCCTCAGCACCGATGTCCATCTCGCGGTTTCCTCCTGAGGGAGTCCTGGACTAGGGGGTGTCCGGATAGACGAACTATCATCATCGGCCGGACTCCAAGACTATGAAGATACAAGATTGAAGACTTCGTCCCGTGTCCGGATGGGACTTTCCTTGGCGTGGAAGGCAAGCTTGGCGATACGGATATGTAGATCTCCTACCATTGTAACCGACTCTGTGTAACCCTAGCCCTCTCCGGTGTCTATATAAACCGGATGGCTTTAGTCCGTAGGACGAAGAACAATGATACCATAGGCTAGCTTCTAGGGTTTAGCCTCCTTGATCTCGTGGTAGATCTACTCTTGTAATACCCACATCATCAATATCAATCAAGCAGGACGTAGGGTTTTACCTCCATCAAGAGGGCCCGAACTTGGGTAAAACATCGTGTCCCTTGTCTCCTGTTACCATCCGCCTAGACGCACAGTTCGGGACCCCCTACCCGAGATCCGCCGGTTTTGACACCGACACCTCCTCTCTCCACACCGCCACCTTTACGCTATGCTACCTACCAGACAATCTGGTACTAAACCTTCGACTCCCATTTCTCAAGAAACTTTCACTTGTGCGGGTTCGTATATCAGAGGCCCCATTGCACAGCATCATCCACTCCAGTTGCCCTGCGCTGGAGTGCTTGGTGCTTGTTTTCACAGTTAGAATCGGTTTTCTCCAAATAAAGTCACCTAACCTTGTAAGAATTGGAATTTCTTTTGACGGAAGGAAGCTCATCATCCAAGATGCCCCTTCACTTCAAAGCTTGATCCTTGATTCTAGTTATTCACCGTTGCAAATAACCATCCTCTCTGCGCCTAAACTGGAGACCTTGGGTGTAATACATGATCTCTATGCTCATTTCAATATGGTGTTTGGCTCCATAGTTCTTCATGTACTTTATATTATCATCTACACTTGTAACCATAAGCTGCATTTTAAATTTCTGCGCATAATTTATATATCATCTTGGAGTACACATTTTGTACTAATATTATGTTCTATGCTCAATGAAGAGTTTCTCCATGGATGGCCTATCAATGGTGCTGGATTCTATCAAGATCTTATATATCCAAATGAATAGTTTTGATCTGAACAAGATTATTGGCTTGCTGCAATGCTTTCCATGTCTGGAGAAGTTGTATATAAAGGTGATAATTTCACACACATTGGAAGCCCGCATATAGTGTACTAGAATTAACCGTTCAACTGTTGCTCTTTCGACACTCTTCTTTTAGACCTTAATTGTTTTCAATCATCATGTCTATTTAGGCAACATGACGGGGTAAGAAAGTTATAACCAATCGGTGGATTCGTAAGCATCGGGATTTTCTCACTTCTCATGAGATTCAATTGAAGACAATAACGCTAGAACGATATGTAGCCAACCGTGCAGACACAAGATTTGTCACATTCTTCCTGCTGAATGCGAGGTTACTATTGTCCATCAGGCTTAAATTTATCAGCAGCATGGTTTTGACTGATGGGTATGTCGAAGAGCAAAAAAAGGAGTTTTAGGTGGGAAAAAGAGCTTCTGAACGTGTCGGGCTTCTATTTACAACATATTGTGGTCATAATCCAGTAAATTTTATGACCCAGGATGTTCATTCTATGGACCTGACCAATCCATTTGACTGTGACTGCCGAAAACAGTGCTGGAGTTAGATGTTGTTGCCCTTTTCAATCTGTTTTTTTGTAAACCTGATGAACAATCAACCCTCGTGCTTTTGTACAGTTTGTAAGCTGGAGTTAGATGTTCCTGCCCTTTTCAACTCGGCTGTGACTGTCATATTTTCTTTGAAACAAGGCAAATGGCTTGCCATTCGTTTAATTTAGAGTGAATTATTGTAACAAAACCAAGGGAAATAACATCACTCACGCCGGCTGCTTGAGCTCACTATGCATTACAGAAGCCAAGTGATTAGCCCCCACCAGCACCCACAAACTTATTTTTAACTAGCACATCAAATGGGCTGTAAATTTTCATAGGAAAGGCTGCATGACCGTGATAGATTTGGATTCTGACATTTGGGACCCGCGAGGAAATAGCCTATCCAAGGTGGTGTCGACTTACTAGCCAGTCAACAAACGATTCTGCCTACCAGTGGTTGGATTGACATCCAACATCTGTTGTGTATCTTCTATCTCTTGTCTTCTTTTTCCTCCAGCCGCCCAAACCAAACCACCCCGTCGGCTCTGCCTGCTCCCGCCTCCCATGGCTGGCTGCGCCTCTGCCGCCCTACCGTATGTACCCTCCAACGTTGGCCAGTCCCTCCCTCTATTCCCCCACACGTCCTGTTATTCTCCAGCGATGTCAGCCCCAACACGCACCCGTGCCCAAACCAGTCAACCCTCGTACTCCCCTCCGCCTGCGACTGGACCGGCGCATCTTCAACGGCTCCTGTTTTTTCCGTCCGAGGACTCGCCGTCGTCCTCCACCTTGCGGCCTTGGTTCGCTCGCCGTGTGCGGTGCGCCGCCCTCTTGCGTTGTCAACGTCGTCAACAACCGAGCGGAACAAGGAGATGACTGTACATGGAGAGGATGACAGTAGGGACCCACCAGCGTCATGGTAGTACACAAGCAGGTGCCTCTATAGTACAAGCCCAAAAATATGGTTCCTCCTAGTCCTAATGGTTGGACATCTGGGGCTCACTCCATTGTCAACGTAGTCAATAAACGAGAGAATTACACTACGAGCGGCTGACACCAGGGATCCAGCAAGTCGCGCAGTTTTTTTTTGAGGAACAAGCAGTTGTTATTTATACTAGTTTTAGCGATGGACCAGGGTAACAACGAGGCTGGGCGGGGGCTGCGGCCTGTCTAGCCAGGGTTTTATTTATGTTTACCACATCATGAGCCCAGTTGTGTTTTTTTCTTGCTGAAAATGGCTAGCCCAGTTCCATTTTTTTAAAGAAATACCTAAACAAGGCCTACTTGCTTTACCGGCCCTGTTGGGCTGGAAATCTTTCAAGACGGTGAGAGTTTCATTCAGTTTGCCCAGAAATGGCATGTACATTTTTAAAACACATCAAACCGGGAATTAGTTTCAATTTTTCTTTCATTACAAGATCTTAAATTCCATTGATTTTTATGCGTGGACCATTATTTGGATTTTATATTTATATAAATTATTTTTCAAAATAGTTTGAATGTGAATCGATATTTCTAGATTAAAAACAGTTGTCCGCACCGAAATATGCAAAATTTCGTATACTTTTTAAGAGTGGCCACAATATGCGGTGTAATGCTAATAAAAAGAAGATGGGCTCCAAAAAAATCTTAAGAATTAGCAAATGGGCTGTACATTATTAGAAATAATGGCAGATGGGCTGTATGCTGTTTTCCACAGATTTGAGGCTGACTTGTGTGCCTACTACAGGTTGACGCGTATGCTTTCATAAAAAAAAGGTTGACGCACACGCAACGCCCTATCAACTTAGTCAACACAAGAGAGGAGTGACTGTTGGATGTCCATCCAACGGCTGTCGTGCTTCTTCAATCTCTGTTCTTCATGCTCCAGCCACTCAAACAAGTGCCGACGGGACTGCCTGCTCCCTCCTCCCGCGGCCTGCTATGCTGCCTTGCAGGCCTCACGGCCCCACCGTACTCCCATCGCTGGCTAGCCATCCCTCTACTCACCCATACATGCTGTTATTCTCCGGCGACGGCAGACGGACCAGTAAACCCTCATACTCCTCCGCATGGGAAACAACTGCCGAGTATTCCCTGGCTCCGTGTCGTTCCCTTCCTAGGCCTCGCCGTTGTCCACTGCCCTGGTGCTCTCGGCGCGGTCTGGTCAACGTGGTCAATGAACGACATCCATCGGAAGTGGACTATACGTGGAGAGGCTGACAGTTGGGTCCACGGCCGCACGCAAGGAAATGCCTCCTTATTATGCGCAAAATAATGATTCCTCCACCTGACAGCTAGGACTCACAGGAAGGGCCTCTGTATTTCGTGAAATAAACGTTCCCCCCGCTGACAGGTTGGACCCACCAGCTATATCTTCGCATGCAAGGAAGTGCCTCCTTATTACGCCCAAAAAAATGTACACCCCCTGCTAGCTGGGACCCACCATATTGTTGGGCTGACTTGTGGGCCTACTCAGTTGACGGGGACGGAGGGCTTTGTCAACTTAGTCAATACTCCAGTGACCATATGATGTCCATCCAACGGCCATAGTGCTTCTTCAACCTCTAGTCTTCTTGCTCCAGCCGCCCAAAGCAACACCGGTCATGCCGTCTGCTCCGGCCTGCTGTGGCCGGCTGTAGTACTGCCTGCTCCTGCCTCCCGTGGCCCGTCTCCACGTCGTCCCCTTCCTACGCCTCGCCGTCGTCCACTGCCGTGGTGCTCTCGGCGCGGCGTGGTCAATGTGATCAACGACCGACTTCCTTCGGAAGAGTACTGTACGTGGAGAGGCTGACAGCTGGGTCCACGACAGCCGCAAGGAAGTGCCTCCTTATTACACGGAAAATAATTATTCCTCCACCTAATAGCGGGGACTCACCATACGGGCCACCAGTATTTTGTGAAAAAATCGTTTCCCCCTGACTGCTGGGATCCACCGGACAGGCCACCGTACTTCGTGAAAAAAACGTTACCCCCGCTGTCAGCTCTGACCCATCGGAAGTGCCTCCTTATTACGCACAAAAAAATGAATACTCCCCCGGCTAGCTGGGACCCACCTTGGTGGGAGGCTGTCTTGTGGGCTTACTCAGTTGACGGGGACGAAGGGCTTTCTCAACTTAGTCAATATGAACGATTCTAGCTCAGTGACCGTACGATGTCCATCCAATGGCCGTAGTGCTTCTTCAACCTTTGGTCTTCTTGCTCCAGCCGCCCAAAGCAGCGCCGATCGTGCCGCATGCTCCTGCCTCCCGTGGCCCGATGTGCTACCGCGGAGGCCTCACTGCCCCCTACTATTCCCACCGCTGGACAGGCCCTGCAGCGACGGCAGCCTCACACCGCAGCCGAACTAGTGAACCCTTGTACTCCTCTCCACGCGGGCTTCCACTGCCGCGTCTTCCCCGGCTCCGTGTCGTCCCCTTCCTAGGCCTCGTCGTCGTCCACCGCCGTGGTGCTCTCCGCGCGGCGTGGTCAACATGGTTAAGGAACGACTTCCATCGGAAGAGTACTGTACATGGAGAGGCTGACAGCTGGGTCCACGGCCACAACCCAATTTTTTTGTGATTTGCCAAGTAAGTCGCTTTGTCAGGCCTGTTGGGTTGTAAATCTTTCAAGCCGAGAAAATGGCCCATTAGTAATGAGAAATGGGTTGTACATTTTTAAAACACATCAAACCGGCAATTAGTTTCAAATTTTTTTTTCTTTTCAAGATTTTAAATTACATTATTTTTTATGCGTGGAGAATTTGTTGGATTATATATTGATATACATATATTTTTAAAATCAGTTGAATGTGAGTCAAAATTTCGGGATTAAAAACAGTTCGGACCGCACCGAAATATACAAAATTTTGTATAATTTTTTAACCGTGGCCACAATATGGGCTGTAATGCTAACAAAAACAATATGGGCTCCAAAAAAACCTTAAGAATTAGCAAATGGGCTGTAAATTATTAGAAATAATTGTAGATGGGGTGTATGTTGTTTTCCACAGATTTGAGGCTTTCCTAAAAAATGGTTGATGCACAAGGAGTGATGGTTGGATGTCCATCCAACGGTCGTTGTGCTTCTTCAATCTCTGCTCTTCCTGCTCTAGCCGCTCAAACAACCGCCGGCGGGACTGCCTGCTCCCTCCTCCCCGCGGCCGGTTGTGCTGCCGCGCAGGCCTCACCGCCCCACCGTACTCCCATCGCTGGCCTAGCCATCCCTCTACTCACCCACACCTGCTGTTATTCTCCGGCGATGGCAGGCGAACCAGTAAACCCTCATACAGTCGTACTCCCCTCCGCGTGGGAAACAACTGCCGAGTCTTCCCTGCTTCCGTGCCGTCCCCTTCCTAGGCCTCGTCATCGTCCACCACCGTGGTGCTCTCGGCGCGGTGTGGTCAATGTGGTCAACGACCGACTTCCATCGGAAGAGTACTGTGCGTGGAGAGGCTGACAGCTGGGTCCACGGCCGCAGCAAGGAAGTGCCTCCTTATTACGCGCAAAATAATTATTCCTCCACCTGACAACGGGGAACCACCGGACGGGCCACCGTATTTCGCAAAAAAAATGTTTCCCCCCTGACTGCTTGGACCCACCAGCTACACCTTCGCACGCAAGGAAGTGCGTCCGGGCAAAAAAAAAAACGATTCGCCCCCTGACTGCTGGGACCGACCAGCTACATCTTTGCACGCAAGGAAGTGCGTCCGGGCAAAAAAAAACGATTCGCCCCCTGACTGCTGGGACCCACCAGCTACATCTTTGTAGGCAAGGAAGTGCCTGACAGGCGGGACCCACCTAGTCGAAGCGTGTGTAGCATTTTCATTCTGGTCGCGAACGTGTACGTACATATATACTGGTGGATGTAGGGGCACGCACGTGTCGTTGTAGAGGCACACACGTAGCATGTACACGTACGTACAGCGGCCAGGGTACAAGAAAGAAAATACGGCCACGTATGTGTACATACGGGCGGGGTTTCGAACGCCTACTCGCGCATACGTACGGCGAGGGCTCGTGTACATGGCTGGGTCGGAATGGAGAAACAACATCATCGTCGTGTTCATGGGGAGGCAACGGAATGCGTCGTGTTCATGGGGAGGCAACGGAATGTGTCGTGTTCATCGGGAGGCAATGAAATGCGTATGAGCCAACCGGCTGGGTCGGAACGGAATGCGTGGTCGTGTTCATTGGGAGGGCTTGGACGGAACATGCGACGGAAACGAGGCCTGGCGTACCGCAGAACAGAGGAAACGGACCTCCTATGTTCAGAACAGGGTCCTGTTGATCGGGAGGGGTGTGGCGTACCGCAAAACGGAGGAAACAGACCTCCTACGGTCGAAACGGGGGTCTCGTTGATCGAGAGGGGTGTGGCTTACCGCAAAACGGAGGAAACAGACACCATGGGATACTGTTCATCTCCATCGTCTACCTCCTCCAGCCTCCATGGGCTACCGTTGACCTCCTCCAGCCTCCACGGGCTCCTGTTCATCCAGCCTCCACCGCGCGCTACTCCAGCGGCTACTGTTCAGCCAACCCTCCACCGTCTAGTGTTCATCCAGCCCTCCATCGTATACTGTTCATCCAGCCCTCCACACCACGGGGTCCTGTTCAACCACCCCTCCATGGCCACCCCTCCATCGTCTACTGTTCATCCAGCCCTCCACACCACGGGGTCTTGTTCATCCAGAGGCAACGCCACCGCTCACTGTTCATCCACCCCCCTCCCCCGCAATGCTCGCTGTTCATCCAATCTATCGGCTTCAGTTAGCAGGAGTAGCGAAGGAATCGCTCCATCAGTTTCAGTTAACAGCCATCGATCGATCGCTCAGGTTAAGTAACGCATAGCCTGCAGTACAATCGCTCGGGTTCAGTTAGAGCCCAATGCCTCGCTCGGGTTCAGTTAGAGCCAACGCCTCGCACACACGCGCGTACGTGTATGAGAGAAACGCGCATCGCTCGGCCCCGACCTCCCACCGTAACCGGCAACTCCCCGAAATTTTCCTCCCCCTCCCTTCTACCACAGTTTTTCCATCATGGACGGCCCAAAGAATGTCATACAGCTGCGTCTCCGGCCCACCCAGGAAGAAAAGCCCATTTTCTGTCATGATACTGGGTTCTGTCACAATTATCGTCATAGAAGTGTCATATGTATGATAGAAAAAATTTCGTTCGGCCCAGAATGTCACGGATGTGTCTTTTTTTGTAGTGAAGTAGGGTATTACCTCCATCAAGAGGGAACCTAGGTAAACATTGTGTCCCCATCGTCCTGTTACCATTAGCCTTAGACGCACAGTTCGGGACCCCCTACCCGAGATCCGCCGATTTTGACACCGACAATGTCTACGTGGTGTTTGGAATTATATGCAAAAAATAGCAAGATGGATGTGCATTGCATGACACACCATCATCACCAACTCGGTTTTTTCTCTACTCCTACTCCTATAGAAGACTCAGTTGGTGATGATGGAGGCGAGGAGGCGTGTTCAGCCGGGCGTGCAGTGGACGGCGCATTACTATTCAAATTGTTATAAAAAACAAAGAAGAGTAGTAGAGATAGAGATAAGAGTAGAGATAGAGACTAAAAAGGTGCCCCACCACATACCCGGTACCCACGAATGCAACAATCCTGCACCTAGGGTTTTAGGGTTTATTCGTTAATGTCGCCTTTACGTAACACTCATGTGTGCGAGACAGCGACAGACCGACTGCGTGCTTGTGCCTCTTCTCTTCGTATACTGGTATCCAAAAAATTATAATAACTACTAGCAATGTGCCAATGCGTTGCCACACGATCAAAGTAGATTAATACATATTCATGGACTTTATAGAAAAAAAAGTCTAGTTTTGAAATACGTATATCACTAAAAATATGTTATATTTCACTCAAAATATATTCCTTTGGCGGTTTTGATGAGATAAGGGAGGAATGTTGTTGGTTTCAAGATTCGAGAAGTGGTATATGTATAATTTCTACTCTTACTAGCAAGATGCCCGTGCGTTGCACGGAACATCAAGATCTTGTGGGAGAAAAGGACGAACAAGGGAAGGCCTTATCTGCAAATGTGGTGAGGACTGCAGGGAAATTGCCATATTTTCCTTCCTATTCGTCAGATATAAATCGGATGACCTACATTGCAAGATGGCATGCCCACCATCATCACCAACTCTGTTTTTTATCCCTACTCTTATAAAAAGCATTGTCGGTGATGATCGTGTGCCTGCCATCCTGCAATATAGGCCGTACGATCTATATCTGACGGATTGGAAATAAACTATGGCAATTTTGCAAAAAGATATCCACACCCCTCTCCACATTTGCAAATAAGGCCTTCCCTCGTTCATCCATTTCCCCCACAAGATAAACTACTCATACAAACGCATCTTGATGTGCAACGCATGGGCATATTGCTAGCTGTTGCAAAAAGCCCATGTGTGTGTGAGAGAGAGGGAGAGTGGAGGAGGAAGGAGTGCATGTGTGACAAAGACACAAAGAGTGTGTGTGCGATAGGTATTAGCTTAAAATGAGGCGATAGTGTGTGTATGCATGATCAAGAGGGCATGTCTCAAGAAGGGAAGAAAAATCTACATAGATAAAAGGAGCAGGAGAGAGACATGTATGCGATAGTGCAAGCACGAGTGTGCGGGTGTATAAACCTATCTAGAGGATAGTTGATAAATGTTTGTGAGAGAAATACGAGTTGGGGTGCGAAAGCGAGAGTTTTGTGTGTGTGAGAGAGAGAGAGACGGTGGTCGGGAAGGGGAGTGGAAGCAGGAGTTGTGTGTGTGTCTATGAGAGAGGGGGGGTTGTCTGATCGGTAAACAAATGAATAATGCCAGTCTGGGATGGAGACGAAAAGGAGACCGCAACAAATGTTGTGTCTACATGAGAGAGAGAGAGAGTAATTTTTGTTGGGGAACGTTGCAGAAAATTAAAATTTTTCCTACGGTTTCACCAAGATCCATCTATGAGTTCATCTAAGCAACGAGTCATGGGAGAGAGATTGCATCTACATACCACTTGTAGATCGCGTGCGGAAGCGTTCAAGAGAACGGTGATGATGGAGTCGTACTCGCCGTGATTCAAATCACCGATGACCAAGTGTCGAACGGACAGCACCTCCGCGTTCAACACACGTATGGAGCGGATGATGTCTCCTCCTTCTTGATCCAGCAAGGGGGAAGGAGAGGTTGATGATGATCCAGCAGCACAACGGCGTGGTGCTGGATGCAGCAGAACTTCGGCAGGGCTTCGCCAAGCTGCTGCGGGAGGAGGACGAGGTGTAGCAGGGGTGGGAGGCGCCAAGACACAAGGGTGCGGCTGCCCTCCCCCTTGCCCTCCTTTATATAGGACCCTAGGGGGGGCGCCGGCCGTGGGAGATGCAATCTCCCAAGGGGGGCGGCGGCCAGGGGGGTGGAGTGCCCCCCAAGGCAAGTGGTGCGCCCCCCCCTCACCTAGGGTTTCCAACCCTATGCGCAGGGGGGGCCAAGGGGGGCGCACCAGCCCACTAGGGGCTGGTTACCCTCCCACTTCAGCCCACGGGGCCCTCCGGGATAGGTGGCCCCACCCGGTGGACCCCCGGGACCCTTCCGGTGGTCCCGGTACAATACCGGGTGACCCCGAAACTTTCCCAATGGCCGAAACAACACTTCCTATATATAATTCTTTACCTCCGGACCATTCCGGAACTCCTCGTGACGTCCGGGATCTCATCCGATACTTCGAACAACATTCGCTTTGCTGCATACTCATATTCATACAACCCTAGCGTACCGAACCTTAAGTGTGTAGACCCTATGGGTTCGGGAGACATGCAGACATGACCGAGA
The DNA here is from genome assembly GCF_002162155.2 of Triticum dicoccoides. NCBI lineage: Eukaryota > Viridiplantae > Streptophyta > Magnoliopsida > Poales > Poaceae > Triticum > Triticum dicoccoides. The sequence continues at coordinate 550,820,408 of NC_041387.1, read as the reverse complement.
AGGCTCTCCAGTCAATAACCAACAGCGGGATCTGGATACCCATGTTGGCTCCCGCATGCTCCTCGATGATCTCATCGGATGAACCGCGATGTCGAGGATTCAATCAACCCCGTATACAATTCCCTTTGTCAGACTGTATGTTACTTGCCCGAGACTCGATCGTCGGTATCCCAATACCTCGTTCAGTCTTGTTACCGGCAAGTCACTTTACTCGTACCGTAATGCATGATCCCGTGACCAGACACTTGGTAACTTTGAGCTCATTATGATGATGCACTACCGAGTGGGCCCAGTGATACCTCTCCGTTATATGGAATGACAAATCCCAGTCTCGATCCGTGTCAACCCAACAGACACTTTTGGAGATACCTGTAGTGTACCTTTATAGTCTCCCAGTTACGTTGTGACGTTTGGTACACCCAAAGCACTTCTACTGTATCCGGGAGTTACACGATCTCATGGTCTAAGGAAAAGATACTTGACATTAGAAAAGCTCTAGCAAAACGAACTACACAATCTTGTGCTATGCTTAGGATTGGGTCTTGTCCATCACATCATTCTCCTAATTATGTGATCCCGTTGTCAACGACATCTAATGTCCATAGTCAGGAAACCATGACTATCTGTTGACCAACGAGCTAGTCAACTAGAGGCTTACTAGGGACGTATTGTGGTCTATGTATTCACACGTGTATTACAATTTCCGGATAATACAATTATAGCATGAATAAAAGACAATTATCATGAACAAGGAAATATAATAATAATCCTTTTATTATTGCCTCTATGGCATATTTCCAACAATCTTCCACTTGCACTAGAGTCAATAATCTAGTTACATTGTGATGAATCGAACACCCATAGAGTTCTGGTGTTGATCATGTTTTGCTCGCGGAAGAGGTTTAGTCAACGGATCTGCGACATTCAGATCCGTATGTACTTTGCAAATATCTATGTCTCCATCTTGAACATTTTCACGGATGGCGTTGAAATGACGCTTGATGTGCCTAGTCTTCTTTGTGAAACCTGGGCTCCTTGTCAAGGGCAATAGCTCCAGTGTTGTCACAGAAGAGTTTGATCGGCCCCGATGCATTGGGTATGACTCCTAGGTCGGTGATGAACTCCTTCACCCATATTGCTTCATGCGCTGCCTCCGAGGCTGCCATGTACTCTACTTCACATGTAGATCCCGCCATGACGCTCTGCTTGCAGCTGCACTAGCTTACTGCTCCACCATTCGACATATACACGTATCCGGTTTGTGACTTAGAGTCATCCAGATCCGTGTTGAAGCTAGCGTCGACGTAACCCTTTATGATGAGCTCTTCGTCACCTCCATAAACGAGAAACATGTCCTTTGTCCTTTTCAGTTACTTCAGGATATTCTTGACCGCTGTCCAGTGTTCCTTGCCGGGATTACTTTGGTACCTTCCTACCAAACTTACGGCAAGGTTTACATCAGGTCTGGTACACAGCATGGCATACATAATAGATCCAATGGCTGAGGCATAGGGGATGACACTCATCTCTTCTTTATCTTTTGCCGTGGTCGGGCATTGAGCCGAGCTCAATCTCACACCTTGCAATACAGGCAAGAACCCTTTCTTGGACTGATCCATTTTGAACTTCTTCAAAATCTTATCAAGGTATGTGCTTTGTGAAAGACCTATGAGGCGCCTCGATCTATCCCTATTGATTTTGATGCCTAATATGTAAGCAGCTTCTCCAAGGTCCATCATTGAAAAACACTTATTCAAGTAGGCCTAAATGCTGTCCAAGAATTCTATATCATTTCCCATCAAAAGTATGTCATCTACATATAATATGAGAAATGCTACAGAGCTCCCACTCACTTTCTTGTAAACGCAGGCTTCTCCATAAGTCTGCATAAACCCAAACGCTTTGATCATCTCATCAAAGCGAATGTTCCAACTCCGAGATGCTTGCACCAGCTCATAAATGGATCGCTGGAGCTTGCACACTTTGTTAGCATTCTTAGGATCGACAAAACCTTCCGGCTGCATCGTATATAGCTCTTCCTTAAGATAACCGTTAAGGAATGCCATTTTGACGTCCATTTGCCATATCTCATAATCATAGTATGCGGCAATTGCTAACATGATTCGGACGGAGTTATGCTTCGCTACGGGAGAGAAAGTCTCATCGTAGTCAATCCCTTGAACTTGCCGATAACCCTTAGCGACAAGTCGAGCTTTATAGATGGTGACATTACCATCCGCGTCTGTCTTCTTCTTAAAGATCCATTTGTTTTCTATCGCTCGCCGATCATCGGGCAAGTCAGTCAAAGTCCATACTTTGTTTTCATACATGGATTCTATCTCGGATTGCATGGCTTCTAGCCATTTGTTGGAATCTAGGCCCGCCATCGCTTCTTCATAGTTCGAAGGTTCACCGTTGTCTAACAACATGATTTCCAGGACAGGGTTGCCATACCACTCTGGTGTGGAACGTGTCCTTGTGGACCTACGAATTTCAGTAGAAACTTGATCAGAAGTACCTTGATCATCATCATTAATTTCCTCTCCAGTCGGTGTAGGCACCACAGGAACATTTTCCTGACCTGCACTACTTTCCGGTTCAAGAGGTAGTACTTCATCGAGTTCTACTTTCCTCCCACTTACTCCTTTCGAGAGAAACTCTTTTTCCTGAAAGGATCCGTTCTTGGCAACAAAGATCTTGCCTTCGGATCTTAAATAGAAGGTATACCAATGGTTTCCTTAGGGTATCCTATGAAGACGCATTTTTCCGACTTGGGTTCGAGCTTTTCAGGTTGTAATTTCTTGACATAAGCATCGCATCCCCAAACTTTAAGAAACGACAGCTTAGGTTTCTTCCCAAACCATAATTCATACGGTGTCGTCTCAACGGATTTAGACGGTTCCCTATTTAAAGTGAATGTAGCTGTCTCTAGAGCGTATCCCCAAAATGATAGCGGTAAATTGGTAAGAGACATCATAGACCGCACCATATCCAATAGAGTGCGATTACGACGTTCGGACACACCGTTACACTGAGGTGTTCCAGGCGGTGTGAGTTGTGAAACGATTCCACATTTCCTTAAGTGTGTACCAAATTCGTGACTTAAGTATTCTGCTCCACGATCTGATTGTAGGAACTTTATCTTTCGGTCACGTTGATTCTCTACCTCATTCTGAAATTCCTTGAACTTTTCAAAGGTTTCAGACTTGTGTTTCATTAAGTAGACATACCCATATCTACTCAAGTCATTAGTGAGAGTGAGAACATAACGATATCCTCTGCGAGCCTCAACGCTCATTGGACCGCACACATCGGTATGTATGATTTCCAACAAGTTGGTTGCTCGCTCCATTGTTCCGGAGAACGGAGTCTTGGTCATTTTGCCCATGAGGCATGGTTCGCATGTGTCAAATGATTCATAATCTAGAGACTCTAAAAGTCCATCAGCATGGAGCTTCTTCATGCGCTTGACACCAATGTGACCAAGGCGGCAGTGCCACAAGTATGTGGGACTATCGTTATCAACTTTACATCTTTTGGTATTCACACTATGAATATGTGTAACATTACGTTTGAGATTCATTAAGAATAAACCATTCACCATCGGGGCATGACCATAAAACATATCTCTCATGTAAATAGAACAACCATTATTCTCGGATTTAAATGAGTAGCCATCTCATATCAAACGAGATCCATATACAATGTTCATGCTCAAACTTGGCACTAAATAACAATTATTGAGGTTTAAAACTAATCCCATAGGTAAATGTAGAGGCAGCGTGCCGACGGCGATCACATCGACCTTGGAACCATTCCCGACGCGCATCATCACCTCGTCGTTCGCCAGTCTTCGCTTATTCCACAGCTCCTGCTGTGAGTTACAAATATGAGCAACGGCACCGGTAACAAATACCCAGGAGTTACTACGAGTACTGGTAAGGTACACATCAATTACATGTATATCAAATATACCTTTATTGTTGCCGGCCTTCTTGTCCGCTAAGTATTTGGGGCAGTTCCGCTTCCAGTGACCCTTCCCCTTGCAATAAAAGCACTCAGTCTCAGGCTTGGGTCCATTCTTTGACTTCTTCCCGGCAACTGGCTTACCGGGCGCGGCAACATCTTTGCCGTCCTTCTTGAAGTTCTTCTTACCCTTGCCCTTCTTGAACTTAGTGGTCTTATTGACCATCAACACTTGATGTTCTTTCTTGATTTCAACCTCTGCTGACTTCATCATTGAAAATACTTCAGGAATGGTCTTTACCATCCCCTGCATATTGTAGTTCAACACAAAGCTCTTGTAGCTCGGTGGGAGTGACTGAAGGATTCTGTCAATGACCGCCTCGTCCAGGAGGTTGATCTCCAGCTGGGACAGGCGGGTGTGCAACCCAGACATTTTGAGTATGTGCTCACTGACAGAACTGTTTTCCTCCATCTTACAACTATAGAACTTGTCGGAGACTTCATATCTCTCAACCCGGGCGTGAGCTTGAAAAACCATTTTCAGCTCCTCGAACATCTCATATGCTCCGTGTCGCTCAAAACGCTTTTGGAGCCCCGGTTCTAAGCTGTAAAGCATGCCGCACTGAACGAGGGAGTAATCATCAGCACGTGTTCATAACATCTTGGTTCTCTGGGATGGGTGCTTCACCTAGCGGTGCTTCTAGGACATAATCTTTCTTGGCTGCTATGAGGATGATCCTCAGGTTCCGGACCCAGTCCGAATAGTTGCTGCCATCATCTTTCAGCTTGGTTTTCTCTAGGAACGCGTTGAAGTTCATGTTGACATGAGCGTTGGCTATTTGCTCTACAAGACATATTTTTGCAAAGACTTTAGACTAAGTTCATGATAATTAAGTTCATCTAATCAAATTATTTAATGAACTCCCACTCAGATTGACATCCCTCTAGTCATCTAAGTGTTACACGATCCGAGTCGACTAGGCCGTGTCCGATCATCACGTGAGACGGACTAGTCATCATCGGTGAACATCTCCATGTTGATCGTATCTTCCATACGACTCATGTTCGACCTTTTGGTCTCTGTGTTCCGAGGCCATGTCTGTACATGCTAGGCTCGTCAAGTTAACCCTAAGTGTTTCTGCATGTGTAAAACTGTCTTACACCCGTTGTATGTGAACGTAAGGATCTATCACACCCGATCATCACGTGGTGCTTCGAAGTGATGAACTTTAGCAACGACGCACAGTTAGGGGGAACACTTTCTTGAAATTATTATAAGGGATCATCTTATTTACTACCATTGTTCTAAGTAAACAAGATGCATAAAACATAATAAACATCACATGCAATTATATAATAGTGACATGATATGGCCAATATCATATAGCTCCTTTGATCTCCATCTTCGGGGCTCCATGATCATCTTCGTTACCGGCATGACACCATGATCTCCATCATCATGATCTCCATCATTGTGTCTTCATGAAGTTGTCACGCCAACGACTACTTCTACTTCTATGGCTAACGCGTTTAGCAATAAAGTAAAGTAATTTACATGGCGTTCTTCAATGACACGCAGGTCATACAAAAATAAAGACAACCCCTATGGCTCCTGCCGGTTTTCATACTCATCGACATGCAAGTCGTGATTCCTATTACATGAACATGATCTCATACATCACAATATATCATTCATCATTCATCACAACTTCTGGCCATATCACATCACATGACAATTGCTGCAAAGACAAGTTAGACGTCCTCTAATTGTTGTTGCATCTTTTACGTGGCTGCAATTTGGTTCTAGCAAGAACGTTTTCTTACCTACGAATAACCACAACATGATTTTGTCAACTTCTATTTACCCTTCATAAGGACCCTTTTCATCTAATCCGCTCCAACTAAAGTAGGAGAGACAGACACCCGCTAGCCACCATATGCAACTAGTGCATGTCAGTCGGTGGAACCTGTCTCACGTAAGCGTACGTGTAAGGTCGGTCTGGGCCGCTTCATCCCACAATACCGCTGAAGCAAGAAAAGACTAGTAGCGGCAAGCAAGTTGACAAGATCTACGCCCACAACAAAATTGTGTTCTACTCGTGCAATAGAGAACTACGCATAGACCTAGCTCATGATGCCACTGTTGGGGAACGTTGCAGAAAATTAAAAAATTTCCTACGGTTTCACCAAGATCCATCTATGAGTTCATCTAAGCAATGAGTCATGGGAGAGAGATTGCATCTACATACCACTTGTAGATCGCGTGCGGAAGCGTTCAAGAGAACGGTGATGATGGAGTCGTACTCGCCGTGATTCAAATCACCGATGACCAAGTGCCGAACGGACAACACCTCCGCGTTCAAAACACGTACAGAGCGGATGACGTCTCCTCCTTCTTGATCCAGCAAGGGGGAAGGAGAGGTTGATGATGATCCAGCAGCACAACGGCGTGGTGGTGGATGCAGCAGAACTCCGGTAGGGCTTCGCCAAGCTGCTGCGGGAGGAGGACGAGGTGTAGCAGGGGTGGGAGGCACCAAGACACAAGGGTGCGGCTGCCCTCACCCTTGACCTCCTTTATATAGGCTGCCAGGGGAGGCGCCGGCCCTGGGATATGCAATCTCCCAAGGGGGGCGGCGGCCAGGGGGGTGGAGTGCCCCCAAGGCAAGTGGTGCGCCCCCCCCCCCACCTAGGGTTTCCAAACCTATGCGCAGGAGGGCCCAAGGGGGGCGCACCAGCCAACTAGGGGCTGGTTACCCTCCCACTTCAGCCCACGGGGCCCTCCGGGATAGGTGGCCCCACCCGGTGGACCCCCGGGACCCTTCCGGTGGTCTCGGTACAATACCGGGTGACCCCGAAACTTTCCCGATGGCCGAAACAGCACTTCCTATATATAATTCTTTACCTCCGGACCATTCCGGAACTCCTCGTGACGTCCGGGATATCATCCGGGACTCCGAACAACATTCGGTTTGCTGCATACTCATATTCATACAACCCTAGCGTCACCGAACCTTAAGTGTGTAGACCCTACGGGTTCGGGAGACATGCAGACATGACCGAGACGGCTCTCCGGTCAATAACCAACAGCAGGATCTGGATACCCATGTTGGCTCCCACATGCTCCTCGATGATCTCATCGGATGAACCACAATGTCGAGGATTCAATCAACCCTGTATACAATTCCCTTTGTTAAACGGTATGTTACTTGCCCGAGACTCGATCGTCGGTATCCCAATACCTCGTTCAGTCTCGTTACCGGCAAGTCACTTTACTCGTACCGTAATGCATGATCCCGTGACCAGACACTTGGTCACTTTGAGCTCATTATGATGATGCACTACCGAGTGGGCCCAGTGATACCTCTCCGTTATATGGAGTGACAAGTCCCAGTCTCGATCCGTGTCAACCCAACAAACACTTTCGGAGATACCTATAGTGTACCTTTATAGTCACCCAGTTACGTTGTGACGTTTGGTACACCCAAAGCACTTCTACGGTATCCGGGAGTTACACGATCTCATGGTCTAAGGAAAAGATACTTGACATTGGAAAAGCTCTAGCAAAACGAACTACACGATCTTGTGCTATGCTTAGGATTGGGTCTTGTCCATCACGTCATTCTCCTAATGATGTGATCCCATTGTCAACGACATCTAATGTCCATAGTCAGGAAACCATGACTATCTGTTGACCAACGAGCGAGTCAACTAGAGGCTTACTAGGGACGTATTGTGGTCTATGTATTCACACGTGTATTACGATTTCTGGATAATACAATTATAGCATGAATAAAAGACAATTATCATGAACAAGGAAATATAATAATAATCCTTTTATTATTGCCTCTAGGGCATATTTCCAACAATTTTAGTGGCATGAGTCATATCTAGAGACATATAGGGTGTGTGAGAGAATCCCATAGAGAGAAAGACAAAGTGAAAGACGAGCGGAGACTGTGTGTGTGGCAGTGTAAAAGAAAGCTTAGGTACCGAGTGATACCAAAGAACAGTAGAGACATGAGATATAATGAAAACTGTGTAATGTATAATGATAGGGAGAGTGTGACATTTCTCAAGGGAGACGTCGAGAGACCATGTTTGCGAGGATAGGATAAACATGAAGTGAGCGTGCGGGTGAGCTGGAGAAAAGAGAGTGATAGCTACATGAAGGAGCATGCATGCGAGAGAGATGGGCGTGAAAGGAGTGAACATAAAAGGGATTCAAATATTTGAATTTGAGATGATGATACATGTAGTCCATACTCGAACCAAAATTGATCTATCAAACATGCATACTCATATGAATTCACGCGCATCTATGTTATTTAATATGTAGACATTACTGATCCATACATTTTAGTAGAACATAATTTGGTTAGTTTTTTTTAATTCAACCTTAAGATTTTGAGATCATTGTATTTGTAATTCATATTATACATATAAAGGAGCAATATTCTTTGTTGTACTTTTGAAAGTATATATAAAAAATGATGTATATATAATTTAATTCCAATTGAAAATGGATCCCGGCCAAATAAAAATAGAATACAAACAGGATTCGAATTGAGTTGGGATGGTAAACATGCACTCTGCAAAATTTGAATCAAGCGGGGAAAGTCGTAGTAACCGCTGGAAACGAAAAGCTACGAGATGGAAGTTACTACTGCCTATCCCTGCCACACAAAGCCTATCTGCTGGATTTCTATAGGTTTCGATAGGGGTAGGTTTGTAATTTCACCCAAATGTGACGTAACTGCCTCTCACCCGGATTCATACATGATGGGCGCCAAAACACAGTGTGTCCTCGGCCGAAATCGACTCCCTCCCCGATTGATATTCGTACACGGTGGGCGCCAAAAACAAACTCTCGTCGGCAAATATTTGGTGTACGCGAGATTACCGTCATATCCCCAACCAACTAATATTGTTGTGATGTAGGAAATTTGAAATGGGGGCTAAGTTTGCAAATTTCCTCGCATTTGAGACAAGCGCACCCTGCATACATGGTTCCCTCCTTCCTCTCTACCTCCCTTTTCCCCATTCGTACTCCGTGGGTGCCAAAACACCCTCTCCACCCAGCCTCCTCCGTGCACCACCCCATCCACCGCGAATTAGTTCTATTCTTCATGCATATTAATTTGAAATGGACGTCGAAGTGAATATTAAAATTCCTATGTTTTTTCTTTGAAAGAGACACCAAAGGAAAAAATCCTCCAGTTTTGCTTTGCTCCAGTCCTTCTAACCAAATGCACAAATAGTAGTACCATAGTAGTTCCATAGCAAAGGATCCCTTAGGGATCGACATGAATGTAGAGTAACAAAGTGATGCGACGAGTGTACAACCTCTTTGGCATAGCCTTGTGGACCTTAGCATCATTGGGTTGGACGTGGAGGATGGTGATGCTAGTGTGACTGTCGGAGGCGGGGAATAAGATCGGAGGCCTCTGGAAATGGCGCTGAGGGTACTGCTCCACTTTGATGGATGGTTCCATCGTTGGAGCAGCTCCGGTGAGGTGTACGGTGGTGAGGCTGAAGTAGGACAAGAGAGACAACGTTAATCTAAAGTGGGACTCTAATATCTTCTGCAATAGATGATGTAAAATACATCACCAAAAAGTGCTAGATGTAAAACGCATCAGCCGTGCCACGATCGATCTGACAGATGTTGTAAGTACTGTTCACTCTGAATTTAACTGAAGAAACTGAACTTTACAGTCGAAACTGAATTTTCCTGTCGAAACTGGTTGAACTAGTAGTAGAGCATTGCAATAGATGTTTAGGGCGTTCGAGCACTAGTAGCAGAGAAGCAGTGATCTAAATCAGCAGACGCTCGAGTAGGGAACGCACTAGCAGAGAGCAAGTCGTGCAGTGGCATCGTGAGCGAGTGCTAAAGCAGCAACTCTTGTAGCTGCCAGAGGTCGTGCAGCAGCAGCGCGAGCGAGAGCAAGAGCAGAGAAGCAGCACAAACGAGACCAAGAGGGGAGCAGCATCGCGACCGACAACAATAGCAGAGCAGAGCAGCAGCGCGAATGAAAGCAAGAGCAATGAAGAAGCGCGACCAACAGCAAGAATAGAGCCGCAACACAAGCGAGCGACGGAGCAGCTATAGCTAGTGCTGGTGTGGAAGTCGCCGCCGAGGAAGCAACGACATGGGGGAGAGACACCATGGATGAAGTGGCCGGCGATGGCGCCGTCGATGGAGACCCGCCATGGCTGCTCGGTATCGAGCACCGGCAGCCCCGTGAGATTGAATAAAAGATAAAATGCAGTTGTGAGTGCAGAACCTCCTTGGTGGCGCCGAGTTGGCCTCAGCTTCATCAGAGGAATTGGTGAGGGTGTTGCGGTTTTTGTGGGGCAGGTCAAGACGGTGCTGTGGGGATGGAGGTGGCATGATAGACGAGGTAAACATCAGGGCACCTCCTTGGAGGTGGAGGATGGGGCGGCTAATCTGGCGGGACGACGAGATAGATGATGGATCCTCACCCGGTGCGGTGGATGAGGGACGGTGAGCTGTTGCGGTGGACGACGTCATCGGGGAAGAGTCTCCGGCTGGGCAACAGTCTTGAGGCTGACGGGGGATCGTGGGGTTTCACGGGTTTTGGCGGCCTCAGTGTATGAATGGGGGGAACGAAGGGGAAGGTAGGGAGAGCCATGGCTTAGGGACGCATGTCCAAAATGTGGGGTAAGTTACCAGGGTACCCCCACCAGTTTTAACACCGCAACATTGAGCCGGCATTTCTGGCTGAGGGGTAGAAGGGGGATTTCGTGTGTGTGGGATGCGGGACCGATTTCAGATGAGGAGGGAGTTTTCGCGCGCGTCGAAATTTTGGGATAACAAGGCGCGACGTGGGTTGAAGAGGTGGGAGTTTCAATGCAGGTGAGACAAAAGATACTCGAGCTTGAAAATTTCAGGATAACAAGGTGCAGATTCCTTGTTCGGCAGAACAAACTTAATGTGTACAAAAAAAACAATTCATACAGGACACAAGAGAGTCATGTCCCCTTTTACTATATTGCTATAAATGGCATTGAAAAAACTACAAGAAATATGTAAGAAAAAATCGAGAGAACAAAATTACCTTGTACAGTACCAAATCGATTCACACTTCCCTCAACAACGACAAAAAACAAATCAATTCCCACCAAAAGAAAGAGTAATGTACCTTTTTATATGATTACACATGCCAGGATCTCAAATTTCAATTTTTCAATCCACGTTATGTTGAATTCGAATATATCGTTAGGTGACCTTCCGGTTTATAATTGATGTAGTCGTACATTTTTATCTTCCATCATATATGAACATTTTACTCCACCCTATGAACATATATATTGTCGTCTACCATATGGACTAAATTTTAATCATTTTCCTTATTTTAATACGATTGTTGTCAAGTTATACAATCATTTAAATATTATCTTGATAACAAAAAACATGCATATAGCAGTACTCATATTTCACTATGAACTACATGTACCATACGATCTCCAATTCAAATATTTGTATCCATTTTATGTTGAATTCAAATCATAGTACATTGGTCAACGTAGCGAGATGTTCGGGATAACCTAAACCCTGTTTTCATATGTATAATTTTTTGCTGAATTGGGACAATTTTTGGTATAAGCTTCTTGGAAAACCGGAAATTCTCTCAAGAAGCCTCGTGGTTCCGAGAGGGAACGTGTCACCTTTGTGTGCGAAACGATATACGCTGCCTCCCCCCTGATTTTCGTTACAGAGGCAACATAGAACTATATGAGTGCCTGATACGTCTCCAACGTATCTATAATTTTTGATTGTTCCATGCTATTATATTAGTTGTTTTGAATGATTATCGGATTTATTAAACACTTTTATATTACTTTTGGGAGTAACCTATTAACCGGAGGCCCAGCCCATATTGTTGTTTTATTGCCTGTTTCACTATTTCATAGAAAAGGAATATCAAACGGAGTCCAAACGGCATGAAACCTTCGGCGCCCCCTGTCTCGTGGGCCCCTCGAGCACCTCCCGACCGACTTCTTTCTCCTATATAAGTCCATGTACCCTAAAACAACGTGGGAGAAGATAGATCGGGAGTTCCGCCTCTGCAAACTTCTGTAGCCACCAAAAACCTCTCGGGAGTCTGTTCCGGCACCCTGCTGGAGGGGGGATCCCATCATCGGTGGCCACCTTCATCATCCCGGTGCTCTCCATGACGAGGAGGGAGTAGTTCACCCTCGAGGCTGAGGGTATGTACTAGTAGCTATGTGTTTGATCTCTCTCTCTCTCTCTCTCTCTCTCTCTCTCTCTCGTGTTCTCTCTCGTGTTCCCTCTATGGCACGATCTTGATGTATCCCGAGCTTTGCTATTATAGTTGGATCTTATGATTTCTTCTCCCCTCTACTCTCTTGTGATGGATTGAGTTTTCCTCTTGAAGTTATCTTATCGGATTGAGTATTTAATGATTCGAGAACACTTGATGTATGTCTTGCGTGGGATACCCGTGGTGACAATGGGGTATTCTATTGATCCACTTGATGTATGTTTTGGTGATCAACTTGTGGGTTCCGCCCATGAACCTATGCATAAGGGTTGGCACACGTTTTCGTCTTGATTCTCCGGTAGAAACTTTGGGGAACTCTTTGAAGTACTTTATGTTGGTTGAATAGATGAATCTGAGATTGTGTGATGCATATCATATAAACATGCCCACGCATACTTGAGGTGACAATGGAGTATCTAGGTGACATTAGGGTTTTGGTTGATTTGTGTCTTAAGGTGTTATTCTAGTATGAACTCTTGAATAGATTGATCCGAAATAACAACTTTGAGGTGGTTTCGTACCCTACCATAGTCTCTTTTTTGTTCTCCGCTATTAGTGGCTTTGGAGTGACTCCTTGTTGCATGTTGAGGGATTGTTATATGATCTATCTATGTTATTATTGTTGAGAGAACTTGCACTAGTGAAAGTATGAACCTTAGGCCTTGTTTCCTAACATTGCAATACCATTTACACTCACTTTTATCACTAGTTACCTTGCTGTTTTTATAATTTCAGATTACAAACACCTTTATCTACCATCCATATTGCACTTGTATCATCATCTCTTCGCCGAACTAGTGCTCCTATACAATTTACCATTGTATTGGGTTTGTTGGGGACACAAGAGACTCTTTGTTATTTGGTTGTAGGGTTGTTTGAGAGAGACCATCTTCATCCTACGCCTCCCACAGATTGATAAAGCTTAGGTCATCCAATTGAGGGAAATTTGCTACTGTCCTACAAACGTGTGCACTTCCAGGCCCAACAACGTCTACAAGAAGAAGGTTGTGTAGTAGACATCAAGCTCTTTTCTGGCGCCGTTGCCGGTGAGGTGAGTGCTCGAAGGTATATCTTTAGATCTTGCAATTGAATCTTTTTGTTTCTTGTTTTATCACTAGTTTAGTCTGTAAAATAAAACTACAAAAAATGGAATTGAGTTTATCTCATACGCTTCATCTTTTTAATATCTTTCGTGAGAATGATGGTTAGGAAAATTGTGCTCAAGTGCTAGAAGAAAAAATCTATAAAATGTTTGGCACTAAATCTTTGAATGATGAGCATGATTGCAATGTTGTTAGTATGTATTCCTTGAATATCCATGATGCTAATGATATGCAAAGCCACAAGCTTGGGGATGCTATGTTTGATGAATATGTTATTTTTTGTCCCCCAAGTTTTGATGAGAATATTTATTATGATGAAAGCATGCATCCTATTTATGATGATTATATTGATGAAAGTGGGTTTGGAAGAGTTTCGACTTTAGGTAGTATTGATCCCATTATTTTGGAGTATATTGAATATGAAAGTGGATTTGGAAGAGTGTCGACTTTATTAAGTGATGATTCCACTATTTCGGAAGAGGTTCCAATTGATTATGAGAACAAAGTTGCTATCTATGATGATTATTTTGATGACTTGTATGCTATTAAGAATAATGATAACCATGAAACTTGTCTTCATGATTTTAGTTTGGATTATGCCTCACATGATAGTTATTTTGTTGAGTTTGCTCCCACTATTATTGATGAGAAGAAAATTGCTTATGTGGAGAGTAGTAAATCTTCTATGCTTGTAGATCATGAAAAGAATGCTTTAGGTGATGGTTATATTGTTGAATTCATTCATTATGCGACTGGAAATTATTATGAGGGAGGAACACATGCTTGTAGGAATTGCAATAATATCAAGTTTCCTCCCTTTGTGCTTAAAATTTTGAAGCTATGCTTGTTTTACCTTCCTATGCTAATTGATTATTGTTCCCATAAGTTGTTTGCTCACAAAATCCCTATGCATAAGAAGTGGGTTAGACTTAAATGTGCTAGTCATATTCTTCATGATGCTCTCTTTATGTTTTAATTCTTATATTTTGTGTGAGCATCATCGTCATCATCATGCCTAGCTAGGGGCGTTAAACGATGGCGCTTGTTGGGAGGCAACCCAATGTTATTTTTGTTTCTTTCTTTTTGTTAATGTTTAGTAATAAATAACTCATCTAGCCTCTGGTTAGATGTTGTTTAATGTATTAATTAGTGTTTGTGCCAAGTAGAACTTTTGGGAAGACTTGGCTGAAGTCTTTATGATCATGCTATAAAAAACAGAAACTTTAGCGCTCACGAGATTAGCTGCCATTTTTTTACTAGAGAGTGATTTTAGGTTGATTCTTATTGCAGACGATTAATAGATAAATTCATCAGGTCCACCAATTTAATTCATAATTTTTGGAGTTCCAGAAGTATACGTTTGATACAGATTGCTACAGGCTGTTCTGTTTTTGACATATTCTGCCTTTCGTGTGTTGTTTGCTTATTTTGATGCATCTATGGCTAGTATGTAAGGGTATGAACCATAGAGACTTGTAATACAGTAGGTTTAACACCAATACAAATAAATAATGATTTCATTACAGTACCTAAGTGGTGATTTATTTTCTTGTACTAACGGAGCTTACGAGTTTTGTTTTGAGTTTCGTGTTGTGAAGTTTTCAAGTTTTGGGTAAATATTCGATGGACTATGGAGTAAGGAGTGGTAAGAGCCTAAGCTTGGGGATGCCAAAGGCACCCCAAGGTAATATTCAAGGAAAACCAAGCAACTAAGCTTGGGGATGCCCCGAAAGGCATCCCCTCTTTCGTCTTCGTTCATCGGAAACTTTACTTGGAGCTATATTTTTATTCACCACATGATATGTGTTTTGCTTGGAGCATCAATTTTTTTTAGTATTTTCTTTCTGTTATTTATAATAATGTTTTGCATCTTTATTTTCAATAAAAATGTCAAGGATAGCCTTTACCATGCTTATTTTGCTAGTATACATGTTGCTGTTTGAAAATAGAAAGTTTACCACTGTTCCAAAAATTCCCTAGAAATGCGAGAGAGTGATATAATGTTGAATATTTTTGCATAATTATCTATGAGAAATCTTCTACAGCGTAGTATTTTTCTTATAATTTTTGGAGTTAGGGAAGTATGATGAATCTTGCATTCTTTACAGACTATATGTTTGCATTGTTTGCCTATGTTTGCTTGTTTAATGATTCTATTTGAGGATAGGGGTATTAAATATGCAGAAACATTTAGTATACAATGTTGAATAATAATTTTACTAATTTGTTACAGTAGAAAATGATAAGGTTTTTGCATTGTTTTATACTAACTTATCTCACTAGTTCTTGTTGAGTTTGGTGTGGATGAAGCTTTTGGGAAATAGAGAAACCGTGATATGGAAGGAATTAAGGAGACACAAAAGCTCAAGCTTGGGGATTCCCAAGGCACCCCAAGATAATATTTTAAGAAGTCTCAAGCACCTAAGCTTGGAGATGCCCCGGTAGGCATTCCACCTTTCTTGTTCAACAATTAACGGTTAGTATCGGTTGAGCCTAAGTTTTTGCTTCTTCACATGAGTTGTGCTATCCTTGCAATGTCATTTTATTTTGTTTTGCTTTCTGTTTGAATAAAATACCAAGATATGAAATTCTTAAATGGGAGAGAGTCTTCACTTAGTTGCATAATTATTTAGCTACTCATTGGTCTTCACTTATATCTTTCGGAGTAGTTTGTTGTTTGCTCTAGTGCTTCACTTATAACTTTTTAGAGCACGGCGGTGGTTTTATTTTGTAGAAATTAATGAACTCGCATGCTTCACTTATATTATTTTGAGAGTCTTAAACAGCATGGTAATTAATCATAGGAAGTGAATTGGATGCTATGATCAATTTGATACTTGATAATTGTTTTGAGATACGGAGGTAGTGATATTAAAGTCATGCTAGTTGGGTGATTATGAATTTAAAGGATGCTTGTGTTGAAGTTAGCAAGTCCCGTAGCATGCACGTATGGTTAAAGTTGTGTAACAAATTTGAAACATGAAGTGTACCTGGCTTGTGCATCCTTATGAGTGGCGGTCGGGGACGAGCGATGGTCTTTTCCTACCAATCTATCCCTCTAGGAGCATGCACGTAGTGCTTGGTTTTTCGATGACTATTAAATTTTTGCAATAAGTATATGAGTTCTTATGACTAATGTTGAGTCCATGGATTATACGCACTTTTACCTTTCCATCATTGCTAGCCTCTTCGGTGCCGTGCATTGCCCTTTCTCACCTTGAGAGTTGGTGCAAACTTCGCTGGTGCATCCAAACTCCGTGATATGATACGCTCTATCACACATAAACCTCCTTATATCTTCCTCAAAACAGCCACCATACCTACCTATTTATGGCATTTCCATAGCCATTTCGAGATATATTGCCATGCAACTTTCCACCGTTCCGTTCATCATCATGACATACATTATTTTTGTCATATTGCCATTGCATGATCATGTAGTTCACATCGTATTTGTGGCAAAGCCACCATGCATAATTTTTCATACATGTCACTCTTGATTCATTGCACCATCCCAGTACACCGCCGCAGGCATTCATATAGAGTCATATCTTGTTCTAGTTTTGAGTTGTAATTCATGTGTTGTAATCAATAAAAGAGTGATGATCATCATTATTAGAGCATTGTCCCAAAGAAAAAAAGGCCAAAAAAAGGCCAAAGAAAAAAAGAAAAAAAGATAATAAAAAAAGAAAAAGAAAATAAATAAAAAGGGGCAATGTTACTATCTCTTTTTCCACACTTGTGCTTCAAAGTAGCACCATGTTTTTCATATAGTCTCATATATTGTGCTTCAAAGTAGCACCATGTTTTTCATATAGAGAGTCTCATATGTTGTCACTTTCATATACTAGTGGGAATTTTTCATTATAGAACTTGGCTTGTATATTCCTACGATGGGCTTCCTCAAATGCCCTAGGTCTTCGTGAGCAAGCAAGTTGGATGCACACCCACTAGTTTTCTTTTGTTGAGCTTTCATTCATTTATAGCTCTAGTGCATCCGTTGCATGGCAATCCCTACTCCTCATGTTGACATCAATTGATGGGCATCTCCATACCCCGTTGATTATCCTCATCAATGTGAGACTTTTTTTTGTCTTCTCCACACAATCCCCAATCATTATTTTATTCCACCCATAGTGCTATGTCAATGGCTCACGCTCATGTATTGCGTGAAGGTTGAAAAAGTTTGAGATTATTTAAGTACGAAACAATTGCTTGGCTTGTCATCGGGGATATAGAAGTTGGCAACATCTTTGTGTGATGAAAATGAAGCATAGCCTAACTATATGATTTTGTAGGGATGAACTTTCTTTAACCATGTTATTTTGAGAAGACATGATTGCTTTTATTAGTATGCTTGAAGTATTATTATTTCTTTTGTCAATATAAACTTTTGGTATAAGCTTCTTGGAAAACCGGAAGTTCTCTCAACAAGCCTCGTGGTTCCGAGACGGAACGTGTCACCTTTGTGTGCGAAACGATATACGCTGCCTCCCCCTGATTTTCTTTACAGAGGCAACATAGAACTATATGAGTGCCTGATACGTCTCCAACGTATCTATAATTTTTTATTGTTCCATGCTATTATATTACTTGTTTTGAATGATTATGGGCTTTATTGTACACTTTTATATTACTTTTGGGACTAACCTATTAACCGGAGGCCCAGCCATATTAGTGTTTATTGCCTGTTTCAGTATTTCCAAGAAAGGGAATATCAAACGGAGTCCAAACGGAATGAAACCTTTGGCAGCGTGATTTTTGGGAAGAATATGATCCGGGAGACTTGGAGTTCACATTCGAAGATCCTCGAGGAGGTCAGGAGACAGCTAGGCGCGCCCAACCCCCTTGGCGTGCCCCCTGTCTCGTTGGCCCCTCGAGCACCTCCCGACCGACTTCTTTCGCCTATATAAGTCCACGTACCCTAAAAACATCTTGGGAGAAGATAGATCGGGAGTTCCGCCGCCGCAAGCCTTTGTAGCCACCAAAAACCTCTTGGGAGTCTGTTCCGGCACCTTGCCGGAGTGGGGATCCCATCACCGGTGGCCATCTTCATCATCCCGGTGCTCTCCATGACGAGGAGGGAGTAGTTCACCCTCGAGGTTGAGGGTATGTACCAGTAGCTATGTGTTTGATCTCTCTCTCTCGTGTTCTCTCTCGTGTTCCCTCTATGGCACGATCTTGATGTATCCCGAGCTTTGCTATTATAGTTGGGTCTTATGATTTCTTCTCCCCTCGACCCTGTTGCGATGAATTGAGTTTTCCTCTTGAAGTTATCTTATCGGATTGAGTCTTTAATGATTTGAGAACACTTGATGTATGTCTTGCGTGGGATACCCGTGGTGACAATGGGGTATTCTATTGATCCACTTGATGTATGTTTGGGTGATCAACTTGCGGGTTCTGCCCATGAACCTATGCATAAGGGTTGGCACACATTTTCGTCTTGATTCTCCGGTAGAAACTTTGGGGCACTCTTTGAAGTACTTTGTGTTGGTTGAATAGATGAATCTGAGATTGTGTGATGCATATCGTATAATCATGCCCACGGATACTTGAGGTGATAATGGACTATCTAGGTGACATTAGGGTTTTGGTTGATTTGTGTCTTAAGGTGTTATTCTAGTACGAACTCTTGAATAGATTAATCCGAAAGAATAACTTTGAGGTGGTTTCATACCCTACCATAATCTCTTCATTTGTTCTCTGCTATTAGTGGCTTTCGAGTTACTCTTTGTTGCATGTTGAGGGATTGTTATATGATCTATCTATGTTATTATTGTTGAGAGAACTTGCACTAGTGAAAGTATGAACCTTAGGACTTGTTTCCTACCATTGCAATACCGTTTACGCTCACTTTTATCACTAGTTACCTTGCTGTTTTTATCATTTTAGATTACAAATACCTTTATCTACCATCCATATTGCACTTGTATCATCATCTCTTCGCCGAACTAGTGCACCAATACAATTTACCATTGTATTGGGTGTGTTGGGGACACAAGAGACTCTTTGTTATTTGGTTGCAGGGTTGTTTGAGAGAGACCATCTTCATCCTATGCCTCCCACAGATTGATAAACCTTAGGTCATCCACTTGAGGGAAATTTGCTACTGTCCTACAAACATGTGCACTTGCAGGCCCAACAACGTCTGCAAAAAAGAAGGTTGTGTAGTAGACATCAGTGCCCTGTTAAATTTTGGAATTATTCCGGGTTCGTTTGGACTTTTTATACATTAATTGAGTTTCTGGAAATTTAATGTGCATAATCCAAATTGGGACTGCAAGCACATGCTCCGGTGCACCAAAGTTGGTTGAAAAATCACATGTGTGTCCTGTTGGAAATATGCCCTAGAGGCAATAATAAATTAGTTCTTATTATTATATTTCCTTGTTCATGATAATCGTTTATTATCCATGCTATAATTGTATTGATAGGAAACTCGGATACATGTGTGGGTACATAGACAACACCTTGTCCCTAGTAAGCCTCTAGTTGACTAGATCGTTGATCAATAGATGGTTACGGTTTCCTGACCATGGACATTGGCTGTCGTTGATAACGAGATCACATCATTAGGAGAATGATGTGATGGACAAGACCCAATCCTAAGCCTAGCACAAAGATCGTGTAGTTCGTATGCTAAAGCTTTTCTAATGTCAAGTATAATTTCCTTAGACCATGAGATTGTGCAACTCCCGGATACCGTAGGAATGCTTTGGGTGTACCAAACGTCACAACGTAACTAGGTGGCTATAAAGGTGCACTACGGTTATCTCCGAAAGTGTCTGTTGGGTTGGCACGAATTGAGACTGGGATTTGTCACTCCGCGTGACGGAGAGGTATCTTTGGGCCCACTTGATAGGACATCATCATAATGTTCACAATGTGACCAAGGGGTTGATCACGGGATGATGTCTTACGGAACGAGTAAAGAGACTTGCCGGTAACGAGATTGAACAAGGTATCGGGATACCGATGATCGAATCTCGAGCAAGTACAATACTGCTAGACAAAGGGAATTGAATACGGGATTGATTGAATCCAAGACATCGTGGTTCATCCGATGAGATCATCGTGGAACATGTGGGAGCCAACATGGGTATCCAGATCCCGCTGTTGGTTATTGACCGGAGAACGTCTCGGTCATGTCTGCATGGTTCCCGAACCCGTAGGGTCTACACACTTAAGGTTCGATGATGCTAGGGTTATAGGGAATAGATATACGTGGTTACCGAATGTTGTTCGGAGTCCCAGATGAGATCTCGGACGTCACGAGGAGTTCCGGAATGGCCCAGAGGTAAAGATTTATATATGGGAAGTCATGATTTGGTCCCCGGAAAAGTTTCAGGTGCTATCCGTAACGTACCAGGACCACCGGGAGGGTGCCGGGGGTCCACCAAGTGGGGCCACCGGCCCCAGAGGGCAGCATGGGCCAAGTGTGGGAGGGGAACAGCCCCAGGTGGGCTGGTGCGCCCCCCACCAGGGCCCAAGGCGCCTAGGGTTTGGGGAGGGGGCGCCTCCACCTTACTTGGGGGGCATGTTTCCTCCTCTCCCCCCCTTGGCCGCCACCCTAGATGGGTTTTGGGGCTGCCGCACCCCTTGGGGTGGGAACCCTAGAGGGGGCGCAACCGCCTCCCTCTCCCCTATATATAGTTGAGGTCTTTGGGGCTGCAAAGGCAAGAGTTTCCACCTCTCCCTGGCGCAGCCCTACCTCTCTTTCTCCTCGTCTCTCGCGGTGCTTGGCAAAGCCCTGCTGGACTACCACACTCCTCCATCACCACCATGCCATTGTGCTGCTGCTGGTCGGAGTCTTCCCCAACCTCTCCCTCTCTCCTTGCTGGATCAAGGCATGGGAGACGTCACCGGGCTGTACGTGTGTTGAACACGGAGGTGCCGTCCGTTCGGCACTAGGATCTCCGCTGATTTGGATCACGACGAGTACGAATCCTTCAACCCCGTTCTCTTGAACGCTTCCTCTTAGCGATCTACAAGGGTATGTAGATGCACTCCCCTCTCTCTCATTGCTAGTATCTCCATAGATAGATCTTGGTGACTTGTAGGAAAATTTTGAATTTCTGCTACGTTCCCCAACAGTGGCATCATGAGCTAGGTCTATGCGTAGTTTCTATGCACGAGTAGAACACAAAGATTGTGAACGTTGATTTTGTTTAATGTGCTTACCATTACTAGTCCAATCTTGTTTCGACAGTATTGTGGGATGAAGCGGCCCGGACCGACCTTACTTGTACACTTACGTGAGACAGGTTCCACCGATTGACATGCACTTGTTGCATAAGGTGGCTAGCGGGTGTCAGTCTCTCCCACTTTAGTTGGATCGGATTCGATGAAAAGGGTCCTTATGAAGGGTAAATAGCAATTGACATATCACATTGTGGTTTTTGCGTAGGTAAGAAACGTTCTTGCTAGAAACCCATAGCAGCAACGTAAAACATGCAAACAACAATTAGAGGACGTTTAACTTGTTTTTGTAGGGTATGCTATGTGATGTGATATGGCCAAAAAGGAATGTGAGGAATGATATGTGATGTATGAGTTTGATCATGTTCTTGTAATAGGAATCACGACTTGCATGTCGATGAGTATGACAACCGGCAGGAGCCATAGGAGTTGTCTTAATTTATTGTATGACCTGTGTGTCATTGAACAACGCCATGTAATTACTTTACTTTATTTCTAAACCGTTAGCCATAGTAGTAGAAGTAATAGTTGGCGAGACAACTTCATGAAGACACGATGATGGAGATCATGGTGTCATGCCGGTGACGATGATGATCATGGAGCCCCGAAGATGGAGATCAAAAGGAGCAAAATGATATTGGCCATATCATGTCACTTTTTGATTGCATGTGATGTTCATCATGTTTTACATCTTATTTGCTTAGAACGACGGTAGCTTACATAAGATGATATCTCATTAAAATTTCAAGAAAGTGTTCCCCCTAACTGTGCACCGTTGCGAAAGTTCGTTGTTTTGAAGCACCACGTGATGATCGGGTGTTAGATTCTAACATTCACATACAACGGGTGTAAGCCAGATTTACACACGCTAAACACTTAGGTTGACTTGATGATCCTACCATGTACAGACATGGCCTCGGAACACAAGAGACCAAAAGGTCGAGCATGAGTCGTATGGTAGATACGATCAACATGAAGATGTTCACCGATGATGACTAGTCCATCTCGCGTGATGATCGGACACGACCTAGTTGACTCGGATCATGTAATCACTTAGATGAATAGAGGGATGTCTATCTGAGTGGGAGTTCATAAGATGAACTTAATTATCCTGAACATAGTCAAAAGGTCTTCACAAATTATGTTGATGCATACGCTTTAGTTCTACTGTTTAGATATGTTCCTAGAGAAAATATAGTTGAAAGTTGATAGTAGCAATCATGCGGACTGGGTCCGTAAACTGAGGATTGTCCTCATTGCTGCGTAGAAGGCTTATGTCCTTAATGCACCACTCGGTGTGCTGAACCTTGAACATCGTCTGTGGATGTTGCAAACATTTGACATACACGTTTTGATAACTACGTGATAGTTCAGTTAAACGGTTTAGAGTTGAGGCACCAAAGACGATTTCGAAACGTCGCGGAACATATGAGATGTTTCGAGGACTGAAATTGGGATTTTAGGCTCGTGCCCACGTCAAGAGGTATAAGACCTCCGATGATTTTCTTAGCCTACAAACTAAGGGAGAAAAGCTCAACGTTGAGCTTGTACTTAGATTGTCTGAGTACAACAATCACTTGAATTGAGTGGGAGTTGATCTTCAGATGAGATAGTGATGTTTCTCCAAAGTCATTGCCACCAAGCTGCTAAAGCTTCGTGATGAACTATAACATATCAGGGATAGATATGATGATCCTTGAAATATTCGCGATGTTTGACACCGCGAAAGTAGAAATCAAGAAGGAGCATCAATTATTGATGGTTGGTGAAACCACTAGTTTCTAGAAGGGCAAGGGCAATAAGGGATACTTCATGAAATGGCAAATTAGTTGCTGCTCTAGTGAAGAAACCCATGGTTGAACCCAAACCCGAGACTAAGTGCTTCTGTAATAAAGGGAACAGCCACTGGAGCAGAATTACCCTAGATACTTGGTAGATGAGAAGGCTGGCAAGGTCAATAGAAGTATATTGGATATACATTATGTTAATGTGTACTTTACTAGTACTCCTAGTAGCACCAGGGTATTAGATACCGGTTCGGTTGCTAAGTGTTAGTAACTCGAAATAAAAGCTACGGAATAAACGGAGACTAGCTAAAGGTGAGCTGACGATATGGGTTGGAAGTGTTTCCAAGGTTGATGTGATCAAGCATCGCACGCTCCCTCTACCATCGAGATTGGTGTTAAACCTAAATAATTGTTATTTGGTGTTTGTGTTAAGCATAGACATGATTGGATTATGTCTATTGCAATACGATTATTCATTTAAGGAGAATAATGGTTACTCTGTTTATTTGAATAATACCTTCAATGGTCTTGCACCTAAAATGAATGGTTTATTGAATCTCGATCATAGTGATACACATGTTCATGCCAAAAGATATAAGATAGTAATGATAGTACCACCTACTTGTGGCACTGCCATGTAAGTCATATTGGTATAAAACGCATGAAGAAGCTCCATGTTGATGGATCTTTGGACTCACTCGTTTTTGAAAAGTTTGAGACATGTGAACCATGTCTATTGGTGTATATGCATGAAGAAACTCCATGCAAATGGACCATTTGGACTCACTTGATTTTGAATCACTTGAGACATGCAAATCATACCACATGGGCAAGATGACTGAAAGCCTCGTTTTCAGTAAAATGGAACAAGAAAGCAACTTGTTGGAAGTAATACATTTTGATGTGTGCAGTCCAATGAGTGTTGAGGCACGCAGTGGATATGGTTGTGTTCTTACTTCACGGATGATTTAAGTAGATACTGAGTATATTTACTTGATGAAACACAAGTATGAATTATTGAATGGTTCAAGTAATTTCAGAGTGAAGTTGAAGATCATCGTGACAAGAGGATAAACTTTCTATGATATGATCATGGAGATGAGTATCTGAGTTACGAGCTTTGGCACGCAATTAAGAGATTGTGGAAATTGTTTCACAATTAATACCGCCTGGAACACCATAGTGTGATGGTGTGTCCGAACATCATAGTTACACCCTATTGGATACGGTGCGTACCATGATGTCTCTTATCGAATTACCACTATCGTTCATGGTTTAGGCATTAGAGACAACCACATTCACTTTAAATAGGGCACCACGTAATTCTGTTGAGATGATACCGTGTGAACTATGGTTTAGAGAAACCTAAGCTGTCGTTTCCTGAAAATTTGGGGTTGCGACGCTTATGTGAAAAAGTTTCATGCTGATAAGCTCGAACCAAAGTGGATAAATGCATCTTCATAGGACACCCAAAAACAGTTGGGTATACCTCCTAATTAAGACCTGGAAGCAAAAGATTGTTTCTAGAAACGGGTCCTTTCTCGAGGAAAAGTTTCACTCGAAAGAATTGAGTGGGAGGATGGTGGAGACTTGATGAGGTTGTTGAACCATCACTTCAACTAGTGTGTAGCGGGGCACAGGAAGTTGTTCCTGTGACACCTACACCAATTGAAGTAGAAGCTTATGATAGTGATCATGAAACTTCGGGTCAAGTCACTACCAAACCTCGTAGGTCGACAAGGATGCGTACTGCTTCAGAGTGGTATGTAATCCTGTCTTGGAGGTCATGTTCCTAGACAACAATGAACCTACGAGCTATGGAGAAGCGATGGTGGGCCCGGATTCCGATGAATGGCTCGAGGCCATAAAATCCGTGAGAGGATCCATGTATGAAAACAAAGTGTAGACTTTGGAAGAACTACTTGATGGTCGTAAGGCTATTGGGTACAGATGGATTTTAAAAGGAAGACGGACAATGATGGTAAGTATCACCATTAAGAAAGCTCGACTTGTCGTTAAGATGTTTTCCGACAAGTTCAAGGAGTTGACTACGATGAGACTTTCTCACTCGTAGCGATGCTAAGAGTCTATTGGAATTATATTAGCAATTACTGCATGATTTATGAAATCTTGCAGATAGGATGTCAAAACATTGTTTCCTCGATGATATTCTTGAGGAAAGGTTGTATGTGATACAACCAGAAGGTTTTGTAAATCCTGAAAGATGCTAACAAGTGTGCAAAACTGCAGCAATCCTTCTAAGGACTGGAGTAAGCATCTCGGAGTTGGAATATATGCTTTGATGAGATGATCAAAGATTTTGGGTTTATACAAAGTTTATGAGAAACTTGTATTTCCAAAGAAGTGAGTGGGAGCACTATAGCATTTCTGATGAGTATATGTTGTTGACATATTGTTGATCGGAAATGATGTAGAATTTCTGGAAAGCATGTAGGGTTATTTGAAAAGTGTTTTTAATAGAAAACCTGGATTAAGCTGCTTGAACATTGAGCATCAAGATCTATCAGGATAGATCAAAAACGCTAAATGGTACTTTCAAATGAGCACATACCTTGACATGATCTTGAAGGTGTTCAAGATGGATCAGTCAAAGAAGGGGTTCTTGCCAGAGTTGTAAGGTATGCAGTTAAGACTTAAAGCTCGACCACGGCAGAATAGAGAGAAAGGACGAAGGTCGTACCCTATGCTTCAGACGTAGGCTCTATAGTATGCTATGCTGTGTACCACACCGAAAGTGTGCCTTGCCATGAGTCAGTCAAGGGGTACAAGAATGATCCAGGAATGGATCATTGGACAGCGGTCAAAAATTGACCTTGAAGTAAATGAGGACATGTTTCTCAATTATGGAAGTGGTAAAGAGTTCAGCGTAAAGGGTTACATCGATGCAAGCTTTAAAACCTATCCGAGTGACTCTGAGTAGCAAACCGGATACGTATAGTGGAGCAACCATTTGGAATAGCTCCAAGTGGAGCGTGGAAGCAGCATTTACAATATGACCTAGGGATTTGCAAAGTACATACGGATCTGATTGTTGCAGACCCGTTGACTAAAACCTCTCTCACAAGCAAAACATGATCAAACCCCATAACTCATTGAGTCTTAATCACATGATTATGTGAACTAGTTTAGTGACACTAGTAAACTCTTTGGATGTTGGTAACATGGCGATGTGACATATCAATGTTATTGACAAGGTGATGTGAACTAGATTATTGACTCTAGTGCAAGTGGAAGACAGTTGGAAATATGCCCTAGAGGCAATAATAAATTAGTTATTATTATTATATTTCCTTGTTCATGATAATCGTTTATTATACATGCTATAATTGTATTGATAGGAAACTCAGATACATGTGTGGGTACATAGACAACACCATGTCCCTAGTAAGCCTCTAGTTGACTAGCTCGTTGATCAATAGATGGTTACGGTTTCCTGACCATGGACATTGGATGTCGTTGATAACGAGATCACATAATTAGGAGAATGATGTGATGGACAAGACCCAATCATAAGCCTAGCACAAAGATCATGTAGTTCGTATGCTAAAGCTTTTCTAATGTCAAGTATCATTTCCTTAGACCATGAGATTGTGCAACTCCCGGATACCGTAGGAATGCTTTGGGTGTACCAAATCTCACAACGTAACTGGGTGGCTATAAAGGTGCACTACGGGTATCTCCGAAAGTGTCTGTTGGGTTGGCACGAATCGAGACTGGGATTTGTCACTCCGCATGACGGAGAGGTATCTCTGGGCCCACACGGTAGGACATCATCATAATGTTCACAATGTGACCAAGGGGTTGATCACGGGATGATGTGTTATGGAACGAGTAAATAGACTTGCCGGTAACGAGATTGAACAAGGTATCGGGATACCGACGATCGAATCTCGGGCAAGTACAATACCGCTAGACAAAGGGAATTGAATACGGGATTGATTGAATCCGAGACATCGTGGTTCATCCGATGAGATCATCGTGGAACATGTGGGAGCCAACATGGGTATCCAGATCCTGCTATTGGTTATTGATCGGAGAACGTCTCGGTCATGTCTGCATGGTTCCCGAACCCGTAGGGTCTACACACTTAAGGTTCGATGACGCTAGGGTTATAGGGAATAGATATACATGGTTACAGAATGTTGTTCAGAGTCCCGGATGAGATCCCGGACGTCACGAGGAGTTCCAGAATGGTCCGGAGGTAATGATTTCTATATGGGAAGTCCTGTTTTGGTCACCGGAAAAGTTTAGGGTGCTATCGGTAACGTACCGGGACCACCGGGAGGGTCCCGGGGGTCCACCAAGTGGGGCCACCGGCCCCAGAGGGCAGCATGGGCCAAGTGTGGGAGGGTACCAGCCCCAGGTGGGCTGGTGCGCCCCCCCACCAGGGCCCAAGGCGCCTAGGGTTTGGGGAGGGGGCGCCTCCACCTTACTTGGGGGGCAAGTTTCCCCCTCTCCCCCCTTGGCCGCCACCCTAGATGGGTTTTGGGGCTGCCGCACCCCTTGGGGTTGGAACCCTAGAGGGGGCGCAACCCCCTCCCTCTCCCCTATATATAGTTGAGGTCTTTGGGGCTGCAAACACAAGAGTTTCCACCTCTCCCTGGCGCAGCCCTACCTCTCTTTCTCCTCGTCTCTCGCGGTGCTTGGCGAAGCCCTGCTGGATTACCACGCTCCTCCATCACCACCACGCCGTTGTGCTGCTACTGGACGGAGTCTTCCCCAACCTCTCCCTCTCTCCTTGCTGGATCAAGGCATGGGAGACGTCACCGGGCTGTACGTGTGTTGAACGCGGAGGTGCCGTCCGTTCGGCACTAGGATCTCTGGTGATTAGGATCACGACGAGAATGACTCCTCAACCCCGTTCTCTTGAATGCTTCCACTTAGCGATCTACAAGGGTATGTAGATGCACTCCCCCCCTCTCTCGTTGCTAGTCTCTCCATAGATAGATCTTGGTGACTCATAGGAAAATTTTGAATTTCTGCTACGTTCCCCAACATGTCCTTGGTTGAATTTCGAGGTCCCATGCAAGGAATGAGAATGAAATTCAAACATCTGGGCATCGTGACTCGGCCAAGAACATCGAGAAACATGGATTTTAAATTCATGTAAATCCAAAACTCACCTGGAAATCATGAAACTTGGCATGGTGTCATGTCATGGCACTAACATGTTGTGGTAAAAAATTGGGCAGATTTGGAACAAGTTTTGGTATAAGATTCTTGCAAACCGAAGCTTCTCTCAAGAAGGCTCGTGGTTCTGAGAGGGAACGTGCCACCTTTGAGTGCTAAATGATATACGCTGCCCCCTTGAGTTTCTTTACTGAGGCAACATAGAACTACATGAGTGCCTTGTTAAATTTTGGAATTATTCCGGTTTCGTTTGGCCTTTTTTATATATTCATTGAGTTTCTGGTCATTTAATGTGGATAATTCAAATTTGAACTACAAGCACGTGCTCCCGTGCACCAAAGTGGCTTGAAAAATCACATGTGTGTCCTCGGGTGAATTTCTAGGTCCCATGCAAGAAATGGGAATGAAATTCAAACATCTGGGCATCGTGGCTTGGCCGAGAACATTGAGAAACTTGGTTTTAAAATTCTTGTAAATCCAAAACACGCCTAAAAATCATGAAACTTGGCATGGTGTCATATCATGGTACTACCATGCTGTGGTAAAAAAATTGGCCGAATAGGAACAAATTTTGGTATAAGCTTCTTGCAAACTGGAGCTTCTCTCAAGAAGGCTCGTGGTTCTGAGAGGGAACATGTCACCTTTGTGTGCATAATTCAAATTGGAAATACAAGCACTTGCTCCAGTGCACCAAAGTTGGTTGAAAAAGCACATGTGTGTCCTCAGGTAAATTTGAATGAAATTCAAAATTCTGGGCGTCGTGGCTCGGCTGGAAACATTGAGAAACTTGGTTTTTTAATTCCTGTAAATCCAAAACACGCATGAAAATCATGAAACTTGGCTTGGTGCCATGACATGGCACAAAATGCCGTGGTAATTTTGTTTTCTGATTTGCGAAGGCGCACACATTAACAATCAACAAAGTCATTTTGGAACAAGTGATGTCACGTTACAATTGGAAACACAAGTATTATTGAAACCATGGGTGTTCTATTTACCATTTATGTGCTGCCACGCGTCCCTTTTTTTATTAGCTAGGAGGCGCAGTGTAGGGTAGCTATTTGAGTACGAGATGTGTGCGATCAGACCCCTGCGCGTGCTTATCAGGAGGAGAGCCCTTTGACCTCCATCTGCCGTCCACCTCTCTCGCAAGGTCTCCATTAATGGCGCCCGAGCCCTCTGTTTAATGGCGTGGGTATGTCTCACTTGACTGAGATTTAGGAGAGAAAAAATAAAATCTGAAAAGAAAATTTTGCACGGATCTTGATGTAAGATCTGACGGACCTATATAGCATCTACTATGACTTATAGCAAGACTGATGAATATATAAGGACGATAGTGGATAATAATGGTCTTACATAATTAGGAAGACAATTGAGAAAACCACATGCGGCTACACCCGAAATACACAAGGGCTAAATAAGAAGGAAGACAATGATCTGGCTCGCTGATCTCTACTTTCTTGATGCGTTGCTACAGGCCATGGGAACTAGTCTCCGCGGCGAGCGGCGATGAGCTCTTTCGTGTCCTCAAGATGCTGCTTGAGAGCATCCATGGATTCCTCCACCAGCCTTTGGCGCTCGATGCGGAGCATGTCATTCTCGTCCATAAGTTTCTTGACGATGACGGCGGTCCTCTTCAAAAAAGGCACTGGTCTCCTCCTGCTGGTCTGCACTTCGGGCGATCTTCGCCCTCAGCAAGTCGCGCTCGGCCCGGAGCCTCTCATTGCCCTCCCTTAGTTGTCGGATGACACCGGTAGCCTGTTCAAACGAGGCTTTCATGTCGTCCTGCAACCTCGCCCAGCCGGAGATCACGGCGGCGAGACATCTCTGCTGCTTCCGCGGCGTGGCCGGACCTGTCTGCTGCATCGACGATGCGGCGGGACCTCTATGCTGCTTCGGCGGCGCGACAGGACCTCTGTGCTGCTACTTCCGCACGATGGGACATGTCAGCTGCTTTTGTGGCGAGGCGGGACATCTCTCGTGCTTCCGCTTCCATGCTCGCCTCTCCCTGGTGGTAATCTCTCGACCCAGAACTCATGCTGGCCATGGCAGATGCAAGGGAAGTATGATGAATGACTTGTTTGTTTTTGTGGATGAGGAGTTGAGGAGGAATGTGTAGTCATCTTGGCATAGTAGTATCTATAACCGAGTACTAATATGCTCCTAAGTGGGAAACCGTTTAGGTTGTGATTGGTGTGAAGAGGTTTGCAATTAAATATAGCCTCGTAGTAGTAGTAATTTGGAATGTGACTAGACGCAAGCTCAAAATTTACTGACTGTTCTAGTTTCGAAGTGCGGCACTATTCCCGGATGGCGTAATGTGTGCATGTGTTCTTGGCCGTGGTGTAGCATATGCCATGGTAGTTCTTTTTCTACTATTGTGTACGTGCAATAAATGGCACTGTCGTATACATATTTTACGGTTATTGGGGCGTTCGACAGGAATAGCCTCATGGCGAGCTATAGACTAGTCTTTTTTTATACGCATTACACCTATCTCTCGGGACTTCTCGCACACACCATCTCTAGCTCCCTAGGTCAATGCCACCCACATACACTTGTACTCTGAGTTTAGTATGTTATACAGGAAGAGAAAAGGTGCACGCACACACTAGTTTTCTCTCACACACGCATCTGTAGCTATGACTTGTAGTGTTCTCAACCATCCGATTGGCTCTGTCATAGGTTTCACGTTGCTCCTTGGCCTTGAGATTGAGAAGTTTAAAAACATGGAAGGTAAGCTGGAGGCGCGAGGTTTTGGTTAATGTGCGGGCCGCACACGGCACCAACACGACAGGAGCTTCGTCTGCCTGGTGCCCAGTCGGGTGAGTTGTGCAACACAACCAGGCCCTGTTTGGTATCTGCGCCTCGACTTATGCACAGAGAAATTAGGGTCGGAGGGCGTACTACTACTAGTAGTAGTACTACTTTGATGTGTCGCGTCAACTCGCACAAGTATGAAACACTTCGTGAACAAAACAAGCATATAAGGTCCTTCCGTCCGAAAATACTTGTCATCAAAATGGATAAAAAGGGACGTATCTAGAACTAAAATACGTCTAGATACATCTCCTTTTATCCATTTTGATGACACGTAGTACTTCTTACCCAAAGGAACTTTATATCCAACAGACACAAAATATCCGTTCGACTATTGGAAATTACTGATCTGATGTCGAAGTAATTGCTGCATCGCCAGCAAAACCCACCATCTCTTAAGCTAAAGTAGACCGAGGTAATCCCTATATTAGCATATTACTAAGATAAACAGAATGCACTATGGAAACATTTAGGATGTGAGCTTGCCAATCTGAATGTGGAGGGACACCATCTTAGCCCCGGCCAGCAGCTTGGGCAGAACTGTGAAGAAGGTCAACTCCTGCATGACGATGTCATCGGGATCCTTGCTGCTTGTCACCTCCATTTCCACCTTGACAGCGTCGGTCATGCCTGTGGGCTCCCCCGGCGGGCCATTTGCCCACAACTTGGACATGTAGTGCGGCAGTGGGGACGCCCTTTCTCTGATGCAGACGACCGACACGGTGATAGGTACGCCGATGTCAAACACGCCACCGACCAAGAAAAACATGCGGCCGTTCTCCTCTGCGAAAAGCAAGAGCCGTGGCTCCGACAATGGCACTTGCAGCTGGAGCACCTTGTCGTACTAGATCCTGTGCACGGGCATGGGATGCGTGGTGCTGATGTGGTGGGAGAGTGCCGGCGATGAGCCTTCGTAGCCGCAGACGGGCACGGGGCATTTGCAGGGTGCGAGCGGACAAACGCTCTGGTGATCGGCAAGCTTGTGTAAGTAACGAAGAGCCCACAACCTTCATGTGGGCACTCCACTATCACCGACGAGAGGACAGCGTCCACCGCCATGTTCCACACGTCGAAGCCACCACTGCGCTCGCACTTTTGGTACTGCCGCTGGTTCCCGGGGCGCTCGACGTGGCAGTCCGTGCAGGCCAGGTGCCCTCCCTTGCACTACAAAAATCAATCAAACAACACATTAATCAAGAAACCTGCACCTTGCTCGATTAGCTGAACGGACGAGTTGTATTCGAACCTCATACACCCGAGGCTTCACGGGGCAGAGGCACAAGGGGCAGTGGAGCAAGGTGAGGTCCATCGAGACCATAGAGAGCTCCATTGTCGGCACCTGTTCCGTCTGCATGATCTCGCCCTCCTCATGCACAACCATCTCTGCTTTAGGGCCAGGGCATTACAAAGCTTTACCGTCACATATTCATACTACTTCAAGGTGCACTAAATCAACACATGCAAGTATCAAAAGGAGAGTCACGGCATGCATGCATGCGTTGTAATTAATGCATCGATAAATGCAAATTATTGAAATATATCGAGTGCAGTGCTTTGATGTGTCGTGTCAACTTGTACAACAACGAGAAGTTTGATTATCCTCTCCCTCGCGGACTAAGCTCCGGTGCCTTAACTTCACCTGCCTTTGGCTGTATGACAGGTGGGCCACCCACCTATTGGACCCACCAGTCATACACGTAAAGGCAGGAGCACTAAGTCAATGAAGCTGCGTCCCTCTCTCGCCCATGAGCGTGGTGGCTGGCAGGACTAGGAGAAGCTTTTGCTACATGCTCTCCCTCCCGCACACGGTGGAAATGCAGTAGTTCAATCAGTGTCAGATGGCCAGAAGCATACTATAGTACTCCTCCACTACAGTAGTACTCCATCATTGTTCGACTTCCCGAAGAGGCAAAGAGCCAAGCGCATCCCAGACGCTCGTGTGGCATTTTCATGTATAGAGTAGTCTAGGATAGCGTGTATCGTGCATGTAAGCTTAAAATCGTTGGGGTCGGCTCCATGCTATGTGGCCGTCTTGAAGCTTCTTATTAAAATAATCTTCTGGCCCTACCTATCATCCTGGTGATTGTAGTTTGCACGCTCATCTGTTCAAGACAGGAATATATATTTTAATTTATGGTGGGTAAATGTTAGAGGTTGCAGCAAATATATTGTACATTGTGGGTCTTTCAGCCAAGTTTAGAGGCAAGCATGTGGGGCCAGTGCTATGATGTGTCGCGTCAACTCTACAATGAGGAGAAGCTTGATTTTACTACTACACGCCTTCTACCTCGCCCATGCGCGCGGTGGATCACAGACGAGGACATGCTTTTGCTTATAGTACTACAACAAGCTATCCCTCCTGCTCGTGGTGGACGGACATGCAGTAGTGGGTTCGACACTGTAGAAGCAGTAGTAGTAACATCATGGTTCATCTTCTCAAAGAGGCGAAGAGCCAAGCGCAACCCTAACGTGGCAGTTGCAAACCTTGGAGCACGCATATAGTCAGGCTCTTGCATGATACAAAATTGCTATGTGAGCCCACTATTGTAGCACTTGCTAGTATAGCTGTGTAAACCAGAAAGGATTATTTGCCTTTCTAGAGATTTCAAGTGACTAGACTACACCGAGATGGAGTACATATGGAGCAAAATGAGTGAATCTGCACCGTAAATAAATACGTAGTGCTCTCGTTTTCCTCTCCACTTTGATCGCCGTGCACAATATTGCGTATGCTGGCTAGTCTCTTTTTGACCCGCATTTATGTTTTTTAACACAGTACAAAC
Organism: Triticum dicoccoides; assembly: GCF_002162155.2. Lineage (NCBI taxonomy): Eukaryota > Viridiplantae > Streptophyta > Magnoliopsida > Poales > Poaceae > Triticum > Triticum dicoccoides. Next base: position 550,786,287 of record NC_041387.1, on the reverse strand, counting down.
GCAAGCGCTCATATACACGCGCATACACTCACCCCTATGATTGCACACACACACATCCAACCCCTATGAGCACCTCCAAAAGACTGAGCCGGCACTATCTGAAGGAAATATGCCCTAGAGGCAATAATAAAGTTATTATTTATATCCTTATATCATGATAAATGTTTATTATTCACGCTTAACGTTACGATGACAGTTTCATTATGAGTTTATATATTTTGATGTACCGAAGGTTGTTCGGAGTCCCGGATATGATCACGGACTTGACGAGGAGTCTCGAAATGGTCGAGACATAAATAACGATATATTGGATGACTATATTTGGACACCGGAAAGGTTCCGGGTGAGATTGGGACAATATCGGATCACCGGGAGGTTATCGGAACCCCCCGGGAGGTAGGGATGAAAATGGAGTGGAAACTTTCCGTTTTTCCGGAGGAAAAATGGAAACGGAGAGGAAATATGAAAACGAAAACGAAAATTTGCAAAACGTAAGTGGAAATGGAATTTTTTTATGCGGAAAGGAAAACAAAAACTGAACGGTGTTTTCCGGTGGAACAGAGATGGAAACGGAACTTTCTGTTTCCTTGAATATGGAATTTCCGTTATACTATAGACCTATGTCTCCTTTGTGGCCCAACCACCAAACAACACACAATGACACAATTAGTAGAATGAATCTGAGGCGCAACTTCTACTACCACACATGTACTCAGTTTGACTCTATACATAATTGTTCAGTGCTACTACAATACTACACTAAGTTGCTAACAAAATGATATTATTTTTTAGCCATGTTACAACTCATTATATTTGTTTTTTTTGTGTATTTCTCTATGATTAAAGGGGGTTTTAAATTCCGGTCAATGCCCACTTCTGTTTCCATGTCCGCTTTGTATTCGCGCCGTGTCCGTTTCTGATAGTATTTGTTTCCATATTCATTTCCGGGGTTTCTGCATTCGTTTCCGGTTCTGCAAAAAAATATGAAAGCAAATGTGGTAGCACTCAGTTCCGTCCGTTTCCGCTCCGTTTTCATCTGTACCGGGAGGTATATGGGCCTTATTGGGCCTTAGTGGAAAGGAGGGGAAAGGAGCAAGGGAGGGCCCCCCCAAGCCCAATCCGAATTGGGAGGGGGGCCGCCCCCCCTTTCCTTCCTCCCTCCTTCCTCTTCCTTCCCTCTCCTACTCCTAATAGGAAAAGGGGGAGTCCTACTCCCGGTGGGAGTTGGACTCCCCCCTTGGGCGCGCCACCCCCCTTGGCCGGCCCCCTCCTCCACTCCTTTATATATGGAGGAGGGGGGCACCCCATAGACACAACAATTGATCCCTTGGATCTCTTAGCCGTGTGCGGTGCCCCCTCCACCATAGTCCACCTCGATAATATCGTAGCGGTGCTTAGGCGAAGCCCTGTGACGGTAGAACATCAAGATTGTCACCACGCCGTCGTGCCGACGGAACTCTCCCTCGACACTCGGTTGGATCAGAGTTCGAGGGACGTCATCGAGCTGAACGTGTGCTAGAACTCGGAGGTGCCGTAGTTTCGGTGCTTGATCGGTCGGGCCGTGAAGACGTACGACTACATCAACCGCGTTGTGCTAACGCTTCCGCTTTTGATATACAAGGGTATGTATACAACACTCTCCCCTCTCGTTGCTATGCATCACCATGATCTTGCGTGTGCGTAGGATTTTTTTGAAATTACTACGTTCCCCAACAGTGGCATCAGAGCCAGGTTTTATGCGTAGATGTCATATGCACGAGTAGAACACAAGTGAGTTGTGGGCAATATAAGTCATACTGCTTACGAGCATGTCATACTTTGGTTCGGCGGTATTGTTGGATGAAGCGGTCCGGACCAACATTACGCGTACGCTTACACGAGACTGGTTTTATCGACGTGCTTTGCACACATGTGGCTGGCGGGTGTCAGTTTCTCCAACTTTAGTTGAACCGAGTGTGGCTACGCCTGGTCCTTGCGAAGGTTAAAACAACACCAACTTGACAAACTATCGTTGTGGTTTTGATGCGTAGGTAAGAACGATTCTTGCTAAGCCCGTAGCAGCCACGTAAAACTTGCAACAACAAAGTAGAGGACGTCTAGCTTGTTTTTGCAGGGCATGTTGTGATGTGATATGGTCAAGACATGATGCTAAATTTTATTGTATGAGATGATCATGTTTTGTAACAGAGTTATCGGCAACTGGCAGGAGCCATATGGTTGTCGCTTTATTGTATGCAATGCAAACACCCTGTAATTTCTTTACTTTATCACTAAGCGGTAGCGATAGTCGTAGAAGCAATAGATGGCGTAACGAAAACGATGCTACGATGGAGATCAAGGTGTCGCGCCGGTGACGATGGTGATCACAACGGTGCTTCTAAGATGGAGATCACAAGCACAAGATGATGATGGCCATATCATATCGCTTATATTGATTGCATGTGATGTTTATCTTTTATGCATCTTATCTTGCTTTGATTGATGGTAGCATTTTAAGATGATCTCTCACTAATTATCAAGAAGTGTTCTCCCTCAGTATGCAGCGTTGCAAAAGTTCTTCGTGCCGAGACACCACGTGATGATCGGGTGTGATAGGCTCTACGTTCAAATACAACTGGTGCCAAACAGTTGCACACGCGGAATACTCAGGTTAAACTTGACGAGCCTAGCATATACAGATATGGCCTCGGAACACGGAGACCGAAAGGTCGAGCATGAATCATATAGTAGATATGATCAACATAGTGATGTTCACCATTGAAAACTACTCCATCTCACGTGATGATCGGACATGGTTTAGTTGATTTGGATCACGTGATCACTTAGATGACTAGAGAGATGTCTGTCTAAGTGGGAGTTCTTAAGTAATATGATTAATTGAACTTAAATTTATCATGAGCCTAGTCCTGGTAGTATTTTGCAAATTATGTTGTAGATCAATAGCTTGCGTTGTTGCTTTCAAATGTTTATTTTGATATGTTCCTAGAGAAAATTGTGTTGAAAGGTGTTAGTAGCAATGATGCAGATTGGATCCGTGATTTGAGGTTTATCCTCATTGCTGCACAGAAGAATTATGTCCTTAATGCACCGCTAGGTGACAGACCTATTGCAGGAGCAGATGCAGACGTTATGAACGGTTGACTAGCTCAATATGATGACTACTTGATTGTTTAGTGCACCATGCTTAACGGCTGAGAATCGGGACTTCAAAGACGTTTTGAACGTCATGGACCATATGAGATGTTCCAGGAGTTGAAGTTAATATTTCAAGCAAATACCCGAGTTGAGAGATATGAAGTCTCCAACAAGTTCTATGGCTAAAAGATGGAGGAGAATCGCTCAACTAGTGAGCATGTGCTCAGATTGTCTGGGTACTACAATCGCTTGAGTCAAGTGGGAGTTAATCTTCCAGAGAAGATAGTGATTGACAGAGTTCTCTAGTCACCATCACCAAGTTAGTAGAACTTTGTGATGAACTATAGTAAGAAAGGGATGATGAAAGCAATTCCCGAGCTCTTTGTGATGTTGAAATCGATGAAGGTAGAAATCAAGAAAGAGCATCAAGTGTTGATGGTTGACAAGATCACTAGTTTCAAGAAAATGGCAAAGGGAAAGAAATGGGAACTTCAAGTAGAATGGCAAACAAGTTGTCACTCCTGCGAAGAAGCCCAAAGCTGGAACAAAGCCTGAAACTAAGTGATTATACTGCAAAGCAAATGGTCACTAGAAGCGGAAATGCCGTGAATATTTGGTGGATAAGAAGGATGGCAAAGTGAACAAGGGTATACTTGATATACAGGTTATTGATGTGTACCTTACTAGTTTTTATAGTAGCCCCTGAGTATTTGATACTTGTTCGGTTGCTAAAAATTAGTAACTCGAAACAGGAGTTACAGAATAAACAGAGACTAGTTGAGGGTGAAGTGACGATGTGTGTTGGAAGTGGTTCCAAGATTGACATGATCATCATCGCACACTCCCTATACTTTCGGGATTAGTGTTAAACCTAAATAAATGTTATTTGGCATTTGCGTTGAGCATGAATATGATTTGATCATGTTTATTGCAATACGGTTGTGCAACATATTTGTGGCACCGCCGTTTAGGTCATATCAGTGTAAAGCGCATGAAGAAACTCCATAAAAATGGACTTTTGGAATCACTTGATTATGAATCATTTGATGCTTGCGAACCATGCCTTTTGGGCAAGATGACTAAAACTCCATTCTCCGGAACAATGGAACGAGCTAGTGACTTATTGGAAATAATACATACCGATGTATGCGGTCCAACGAGTGTTGATGCTCGTGGGAGGTATCGTTATTTTTCTGACCTTCACAAGATGGTTTGAGCAGATATGAGTATATCTACTTAATGAAACACAAGTCTGAAACATTTGAAAAGTTCAAAGAATTTCAGAGTGAAGTGGAGAATCATCATAACAAGAAAATAAAGTTTCTACGATCTGATCGTGGAGAAGAATATTTGAGTTACGAGTTTGGCCTTCATATAAAACAATGTGGAATAGTTTCACAGCTCACGCCACATGGAACACCACAGCGTTATGGTGTGTCCAAACGTCATAACCGTACTTTATTGGATATAGTGCAATCTATGATGTCTCTTACCGATTTACCACTATCGTTTTGGGGTTACGCATTAGAGACAGCTGCATTCACTTTAAATAGGGCACCATCAAAATCAGTTGAGACGACGCCTTATGAACTGTGGTTTGGAGAGAAACCAAAGTTGTCGTTTCTTAAAGTTTGGGGCTGCGATGCTTATGTGAAAATGTTTTCACCTGATAAGCTCGAACCCAAATTGGAGAAGTGCGTCTTCATAGAATACCCAAAGGTAACTATTGGGTACACCTTCTATCACAGATCCGAAGGCAAGTTATTCGTTGCTAAGATGGATCCTTTCTAGAGAAGGAGTTTCTCTCGAAAGAAGTGAGTGGGAGGAAAGTAGAACTTGATGAGGTAATTGTACCTTCACCCTTATCGGAAAGTAGTTCATCACAGGAATTAGTTCCAATGATTCCTACACCAATTAGTGAGGAAGTTAATGATGATGATCATGAAACTTCAGATCAAGTTGCTACCAAACCTCGTAGGTCTTCCAGAGTAAGATCCGCACTAGAGTGGTACGGTAATCATGTTCTGGAAGTCATGTTACTAGACCATGATGAACCTACGAACTATGAGGAAGTGATGATGAGCCCAGATTCCGCGAAATGGCTTGAGGCCATGAAATCTGAGATGGGATCCATGTATGAGAACAAAGTGTGTACTTTGGTTGACTTTCCCAATGATCGGCAAGCCATAGAAAATAATTGGATCTTCAAGAGGAAGACAGACACTGATAGTAGTGTTACTATCTATAAAGCTCGACTTGTCGCAAAAAGGTTTTTCGACAAGTTCAAGGTGTTGAATTCGATGAGATTTTCTCACTCATATCGATGCTTAAGTCTGTCCGAATCATGTTAGCAATTGCTACATTTTATGAAATCTGGCAAATGGATGTCAAAACTGAATTCCTTAATGGATTTATTAAAGAAGAGTTGTATATGATACAACCAGAAGGTTTTTTCAATCCTAAAGGTGCTAACAAAGTGTGCGAGCTCCAACAATCCATCAATGGACTGGTGCAAGTATCTCGGAGTTGGAATATACGCTTTGATAATTTGATCAAAGCATATAGTTTTATACGAACTTGAAGTGAAGCCTGTATTTACAATAAAGTGAGTGGGAGCACTACAGACTTTCTGATAAGTATATGTCAGTGACATATTGTTGATCACAAATGATGTAAATTTTTTCTAGAAAGCATAAAGAAGTGTTTGAAAGGAGTTCTTTAAAAGAAAGACCTCAGTAAAGCTACTTACATATTGATCATCAAGATCTATTGAGATAGATCAAGACGCTTGATAAGATTTTCAATAAGTACATACCTTGACAAGATTTTGAAGTAGTTCAAAATGGAACAGTCAAACAAAGAGTTCTTGCCTATGTTGCAAAGGTATGAAATTGAGTAAGACTCAAATCCCGAGCACGGCAGAAAATAGAAAGAGAATGAAAGTCATTCCCTATGCATCAGTCATAGGTTCTATAAAAGTATGCCATGCTATGGACCAGACCTATCGTATACTCTGCCCTGGTTTGGCAAGGGAGTACAATAGTGATCTAAGAGTAGATCACTGGACATTGGTCAAAATTATCCTTAGTGGAATAAGGAGATGTTTCTCGATTATGGAGATGATAAAAGAGTTTGTCGTAAAAGTTACATCGATGCAAACTTTTACACTGATCCAGATGACTCTAAGTCTCAATCTGGAGACATATTGAAAGTGGGAGCAATTAGCTCGAGTAGCTCCATGCAGACCATTGAAGACATAGAATATTTGCAAAATACATACGGCTCTGAATGTGACAGACCCGTTGACTAAGCTTATCTCACGAGCAAAACATGATCACACCTTAGTACTCTTTGGGTGTTAATCACATAGCGATGTGAACTAGATTATTGACTCTAGTAAACCCTTTGGATGTTGGTCACATGACTATGTGAACTATGGGTGTTAATCATATACAGATATGAATATTGGTGTTAAATCACATGGTGATGTGAACTAGATTATTAACTCTAGTGCAAGTGGGAGACTGAAGGAAATATGCCCTAGAGGCAATAATAAAGTTATTATTTATTTCCTTATATCATGTTAAATGTTTATTATTCATGCTAGAATTGTATTAACCAGAAACATAATACATGTGTGAATACATAGACAAACATAGTGTCACTAGTATGCCTCTACTTGACTAGTTCGTTTATCAAAGATGGTTATGTTTCCTAGCCATGGACAAAAGAGTTGTCATTTGATTAACGAGATCAGATCATTAGGAGAATGATGTGATTGACTTGACACATTCCGTTAGCTTAGCACTTGATCGTTTAGTATGTTGCTATTGCTTTCTTCATGACTTATACATGTTCCTATGACTATGAGATTATGCAACTCCCGTTTACCGGAGGAAGACTTTGTGTGCTACCAAACATCACAACATAACTGGGTGATTATAAAGGAGCTCTACAGGTGTCTCCAAAGGTACATGTTGGGTTGGCGTATTTCGAGATTAGGATTTGTCACTCCGATTGTCGGAGAGGTATCTTTGGGCCCTCTCGGTAATGCACATCACTTAAGCCTTGCAAGCATTGCAACTAATGAGTTAGTTGTGAGATGACGTATTACGGAACAAGTAAAGAGACTTGCCGGTAACGAGATTGAACTAGGTATTGAGATACCGATGATCGAATCTTGGGCAAGTAACATACCGATGACAAAGGGAACAACGTATGTTCTTATGCGGTCTGACCGATAAAGATCTTCGTAGAATATGTGAGAGCCAATATGAGCATCCAGGTTCCGCTATTGGTTATTGACCGGAGACGTGTCTCGGTCATGTCTACATTGTTCTCGAACCCATAGGATCCGCACACTTAACGTTATGATGACAATTTTATTATGAGTTTATATATTTTGATGTACTGAAGGTTGTTTGGAGTCCCGGATATGATTAAGAACTTGACGAGGAGTCTCGAAATGGTCGAGGCATAAAGATCGATATATTGGACGACTATATTTGGACACCGGAAAGGTTCCGGGTGAGATTGGGACAATACCGGATCACCGAGAGGTTATCGAAACCCCCCGAGAGGTATATGGGCCTTATTGGGCCTTAGTGGAAAGGAGGGGAAAGGAGCAAGGGAGGCCCCCCCCCAAGCCCAATCCGAATTGGGAGGGGGGCCGACCCCCCCTTTCCTTCCTCCCTCCTTCCTCTTCCTTCCCTCTCCTACTCCTAATAGGAAAAGGGGGAGTCCTACTCACGATGGGAGTTGGACGCCCCCCCTTGGGCGCGCCACCCCCCTTGGCCGGCCCCGTCCTCCACTCCTTTATATACGGAGGAGGGGGCAGCCGATAGACACAACAATTGATCCCTTGGATCTCTTAGCCATGTGCGGTGCCCCCCTCCACCATAGTCCACCTCGATAATATTTTAGCGGTGCTTAGGCGAAGCCCTGTGACGGTAGAACATCAAGATTGTCACCACACCGTCGTGCTGATGGAACTCTCCCTTGACACTCGGCTGGATCGGAGTTCGAGGGACGTCATCGAGCTGAACGTGTGCTAGAACTCAGAGGTGCCGTAGTTTTAGTGCTTGATCGGTCGGGCCATGAAGACGTACGACTACATCAACCGCGTTGTGCAACGCTTCCGCTTTCGATCTACAAGGGTATGTAGACAACACTCTCCCCTCTCATTGCTATGCATCACCATGATCTTGCGTGTGCGTAGGAATTTTTTTGAAATTACTACGTTCCCCAACACTATCATCTTGAAATTTAGGAAGTCAACATTGGCACCTTCTCGTCGACAGGAACGTCTCCTGACACGCGATAGACATGAGCGGCAGTCGCCTCCATAGGTGCTTGAATGCCAAGGAGGGAGAGGGTAGCGGTTCCCGAGACATTGAGGGGACAATGATGCATCCTCAATTACATGCAGAGGGAATTAATTGGAGAAGCATAATAGAGCCAGCACGATGTGAATGCAACAGAGTTTGGAGGCGATGGACGTGAGCGGCAGTCGGCTGTGCCAAATCATCCAAGGCGCCGGCTGAGGCCCCGCATCGTGCAGCGTTTCCAGACGGTGCTGGCGACCGCCGACATCGTAGCCCTCACCGACACCGGCTTCGCCTCTCGCATGGGCGACATAATGGTCAACTCCATCCGCAAGTTCACCGCCGTCAAGAAGCGCGCTGAAGACCTTGCCATACTGCTCCAGCCCACGCGCCCAGGCTCCTCATTGCCTGCCACCCTCATCGGCCTCCATGGTGACAAACTCTTTCAAGCCCTGGTGGCCCTAAAGGTGCCGGAGGTTGCGACGAAGAATGTGCACCTCGAGGCCGCGCTTGCCGTGCAGCGCCTCAACATGCAAGAAACCGTCGACCTGCACATCCACGTGTACGAGGAAATCGTCAACATAGGGCACTACAAGGCAAGTGAGGACAGAAAGACGTTGGCCTTCTTCCAGCGGCTGGAATCTTTGGACGCCATTGTTCAGAAGCACGTCGACATGGCCATGAAAGCCGCTGCTACTTAGCCACCGTTCGGTGGGCCGGCGCCCGGAGTCGAGGAGGTGGACGTTGTCGATGGATGCATCGCTTCTTCTTGCCTCTTGTAACCAGCACTGCATCGCCTCGTGGCGTCAATGTTTCATTAGTATTGTACTCCCTCTGTTCCCAAATATAAGTCTTTCTAGAGATTCCAGCAAATGACTACATTCGAAGAAAAATGACTGAATCTACACTCTAAAATATGTCTACATACATCTGTATGTTGTATTCCATTTGAAATAGTATCTGAAAAGGCTTATATTTAGGAACGGAGGGAGTATATGGTATTTTTATTCCAGTCGTAACGTTTTCACTGTGAGGTGGGGCCGTAGTTGAGCAAATCGACCATCGACAAATCCCCACCCTGCCCACCAGGCGTCGGCCGAGTTTAGAATTAGAAGAGAGAAATGATGACCCACAAGTATAAGGGATCGCAATAGTTTTCGAGGGTAGAGTATTCAACCCAAATTTATTGATTCGACACAAGGGGAGCCAAAGAATATTCTTAAGTATTAGCAGTTGATTTTGTCAATTCAACCACACCTGGATAACTTAGTATCTGCAGCAAAGTATTTAGTAGCAAAGTAGTATGATAGTAATGGTAACACTGGCAACGGTAAAGTAAATAAGCAAAGTACAATATGTGAAAAGCTCTTAGGCATTGGATCAGTGATGGATAATTATGTCGGGTGCGATTCCTCATGTAATAGTTATAACATAGGGTGACACAGAACTAGCTCTAGTTCATCAATGTTATGTAGGCATGTATTCCGAATTAGTCATCCGTGCTTATGGAAAAGAACTTGCATGACATCTTTTGGCCTACCCTCCCGTGGGGTCCTAATGGAAACTAAGGGATATTAAGGCCTCCTTTTAATAGAGTACCGGACCAAAGCATTAACACATAGTCAATACATGAACTCCTCAAAATACGGTCATCACCGAGAAGTATCCCGATTATTGTCACTTCGGGGTTGTCGGATCATAACACATAATAGGTGACTATAGACTTGCAAGATAGGATCAAGAACTCACATATATTCATGAAAACATAATAGGTTCAGATCTGAAATCATGGCACTCGGGCCCTAGTGACAAGCATTAAGCATAACAAAGGCATAGCAACATCAATCTCAGAACATAGTGGATACTAGGGATCAAACCCTAACAAAACTAACTTCATTACATGATAAATCTCATCCAACCCATCACCGTCCAGCAAGCCTACGATGGAATTACTCACACATGGCGGTGAGCATCATGAAATTGGTGATGAAGGATGGTTGATGATGACGACGACGACGAATCACCCTCTCTAGAGCCCCGAACGGACTCCAGATCGGCCCTCCGGAGAGAGATTAGGGCTTGGCGGCAGCTCCGTATCGTAAAACGTGACGAATCTTTCTCTCTGATATTTTTCTCTGTGAAAGCAAATATATGGAGTTGGAGTTGAGGTCGGTGGACGTACAGGGGGCAAGGCAGGGGGCACGCCCAGGGGGAGGGGGTGCGCCCCCCGCCCTCATGGACAGGGTGTGGTCCCCCTGATGCTATTTCTTTTGCCAGTATTTTTTTATTAATTCTGAAAGTTGCTTCGTGGATTTCCAGGACATTCCGAGAACTTTTATTTCTACACAAAAATAACACCATGGCAGTTCTGCTGAAAACAACGTCAGTCTGGGTTAGTTCCATTCAAATCATGCAAGTTAGAGTCCAAAACAAGGGCAAAAGTGTCTGGAAAAGTAGATACCACGGAGACGTATCAACTGCCCCAAGCTTAAACCTTTGCTTGTCCTCAAGCAATTCAGTTGACAAACTAAAAGTGATAAAGAAAAACTTTTACAAACTCTATTTGCTCTTGTTGTTGTAAATATGTAAAGCCATCATTCAAGTTTTCAGCAAAGATTATGAACTAACCATATTCACAATAACACTTGGGGTCTCATGTTTACTCATATCAAAGGCATAATCAACTAGCGAGCAATAACAATAAAACTCGGATGACAACACTTCCTCAAAACAATCATAATATGATATAACAAGATGGTATCTTCCTAGCCCTTTCTGAGACCACAAAACATGAATGCAGAGCACCTTTAAAGATCAAGGACTGACTAAACATTATAATTCATGGTAAAAGTGATCCAGTCAAAGTCATACCCAATATAAACTAATAGTAATGCATGCAAATGATAGCGGTGTTCTCCAGCGGGTTCTTTTTAATAAGAGGGTGATGACTCAACATAAAAGTAAATAGATAGGCCCTTCGCAGAGGGAAGCAGGGATTTGTAGAGGTGCCAGAGCTCGATTTTGAAATAGAGAGATAAATTACATTTTGAGCGGTATACTTTCACTGTCAACATAACAACTATGAGATCTCGATATCTTCCATGCTATACAAATTATAGGCGGTTCCCAAACAGAATGGTAAAGTTTATACTCCCTCTCCACCAACAATCATCAATCCATGGCTTGCCCGAAACAACAGGTGCCTCCAACTAACAACAATCCTGGGGGAGTTTGATAACCCACAAGTGTAGGGGATCGCAACATCTTTCGAGGGTAAAGTATTCAACCCAAATTTATTGATTCGACACAAGGGGAGCCAAAGAATATTCTTGAGTATTAGCAGTTGAGTTGTCAATTCAACCACACCTGGATAACTTAGTATCTGTAGCAAAGTATTTAGTAGCAAAGTAGTATGATAATAAAGGTAACGGTGGCAAAAGTAAAGATAATAGTAAAGGTAACGGTGGCAAAAGCAAAGTAGTATGATAATAAAGAGCAGCAACGGAAAAGTAAATAAGAGAAGAACAATATATGAAAAGCTCGTAGGCAATGGATTAGTGATGGATAATTATGCTGTATGCGATTCCTCATGTAATAGCTATAACATAGGGTGACACAGAACTAGCTCCAATTCATCAATGCAATGTAGGCATGTATTCCGTAAATAGTCATACGTGCTTATGGAAAAGAACTTGCATGACATATTTTGTCCTACCCTCCTGTGGCAGCGGGGTCCTAGTGAAAACTAAGGGATATTAAGGCCTCCTTTTAATAGAGAACCGGACCAAAGCATTAACACATAGTGAATACATGAACTCCTCAAACTACGGTCATCACCGAGAAGTATCCCGATTATTGTCACTCTAGGGTTGTCGGATCATAACACATAATAGGTGACTATAGAATTGCAAGATAGGATAATGAACACACATATATTCATGAAAACATAATAGGTTCAGATCTGAAATCATGGCACTCGGGCCCTAGTGACAAGCATTAAGCATAGCAAAGTCATAGCAACATCAATCTCAGAACATAGTGGATACTAGGGATCAAACCCTAACAAAACTAACTTGATTACATGGTAAATATCATCCAACCCATCACCGTCTAGCAAGCCTATGATGGAATTACTCACGCACGGCGGTGAGCATCATGAAATTGGTGATGGAGGATGGTTGATGATGACGACGGCGACGAATCCCCCTCTCCGGAGCCCCGAACGGACTCCAGATCAGCCCTCCTGAGAGAGATTAGGGCTTGGCAGCGGCTCCGTGTCGTAAAACGCGATGAAACTTTCTCTCTAATTTTTTTCTCCCTGAGACGGAATATATGGAGTTGGAGTTGAGGTCGGTGGAGGTCCAGGGGGCCCACGAGATAGGGGGCACGCCCTATAGGGGGGGCCTGTCTCATGGACAAGGTGTGGCCCCCCTGGTGTATTTCTTTCGCCCAGAAATTCTTATTAATTCCAAAAAGTGCCTCCGTGGATTTTCAGGACATTCCGAGAACTTTTCTTTTCTACACATAAAACAACATCATGGCAGTTCTGCTGAAAACAGGTGTCAAACCGGGTTAGTTTCATTCAAATCATGCAAGTTAGAGTCCAAAGCAAGGGCAAAAGTGTTTGGAAAAGTAGATACATTGGAGACATATCAACTCCCCCCAGCTTAAACCTTTGCTTGACCTCAAGCAATTTAGTTGATAGACAGAAAGTGATAAAGAAAAACTTGTACAAACTCTGTTTGCTCTTGTTGTTGTAAACATGCAAAGCCAGCATTTAGGTTTCAACAAATATTATGAACTAACCATACACACAATAGCACTTAGGTCTCACAATTACTCATATCAATAACATAATCAGCTAGCGAGCGATAATGATAGAACTTGGATGACAACACTTTCTCAAAACAATCATAACATGATATAACAAAATGGTATCTCGCTAGCCCTTTCTGAGACCGCAAAACATAAATGCAGAGTACCTTTAAAGATCAAGGACTGACTAAACATTGTAATTCATGGTAAAAGAGATCCAGTCATGTCATACCCAATATAAACCAATAATAATGAATGCAAATGACAGCGTGCTCTCCAGCGGGTGCTTTTTAATAAGAAGGGTGATGACTCAACATAAAAGTAAATAGATAGGCCCTTCGCAGAGGGAAGCAGGGATTTATAGAGGTGCCAGAGATCGATTTTAAAATAGAGATTGAATAACATTTTGAGCGGCATACTTTTGATGTCAAAGCAACAACTATGAGATGGCTGTATCTTCCATACTACATGCATTATAGGAAGTTCCCACGCAGAATGGTAAAAGTTTATACCCCCTCAATCACCAACAAGCATGAATCCATGGCTTGCTCGAAACGATGAGTGCCTCCAACTAACAACAGCCCTGGGGGAGTTTTGTTTAATTATTTTGATTTGCTTTGATCTTTTTGGATCATGGGACTGGGCATCCCGGTTACCAGCCCTTTCTCATGAATGAGGAGCGGAGTCCACTCCTCTTGAGAATAACCCACCTAGCATGGAATATATAGGCAGCCCTAGTTGTAACATGAGCTGCTCGAGCATACAAAACAGAATTTCATTTGAAGGTTTGGAGTTTGGCACATACAAATTTACTTGGAACGGCAGGTAAATACTGCATATAGGAAGGTATAGTGGACTCATATGGAACAACTTTGGGGTTTAAGGATTTTGGATGCACAAGCAGTGTTCCCACTTAGTACAGGTGAAGGCTAGAAAAAAGACTGGGAAGCGACCAACTGAGAGAGCGACAACAGTCATAAACATGAATTAAAACTAATTCACACCGAATACAAACAAGAGTAGGATATAATCCACCATGAACATAAATATCATGAAGGCTATGTTGATTTTGTTTCAACTACATGCGTGAACATGTGCCAAGTCGAGTCACTCAATTCATTCAAAGGAGGATACCACCCTCTTCTTTAAGAAGAGTTTTTCATTTCACTCTTCTGCAGCAATGCCCGGGCAATAAAACAATATGAGCAAAAGAATATCATAGCAAACGGTATGTGCTGGTTGGATAGAGCAATCCATAGTTGATGTTCGATTCAATCTTCTCTCTAGTAGACTTTAGATTCAGTCGTCCGTTTGTTTTAATTTGAATTGACATAGAGAAAGATTTCTCGCGTTCCCTTAACGCTTCCGTTTTTTTCTGGATCGCATTCCTCCAGCTTTTGTTCTTTCTGACGAAAATCACTCTTCTTTACTGGGATTCCAGTACGCGACTATTTCTTTCACTTTCAGGACCGATTCCCCATAATAGGTTAGATCGTGCCAATATCAATTCTTTTTATTCCAAGGCGAAGATTGAATCACTTAGCCAACATCCAGAAGCTATTGGCACCATCATTCCACATCATAATCATTCTAATAGCATGTTGGCACGCAAGGTAAACCATTATAACTCAAAGCTAATCAAGCATGGCACAAGCAACTATAATCTCTAAATGTTATTGCAAATATGTTTACTTCATAATAAGCTGAATCAGGAACAATGAACTCATCATATTTACAAAAACAAGAGAGGTCGAGTTCATACCAGCTTTTCTCATCTCAATAAGTCCATCATATATCGTCATTATTGCCTTTCACTCGCACGACCGAACGATGTGTATAATAATAATTGCGCACGTGCATTGGACTAAGATGGAATCTGCAAGCATCCAACTCAAGAGATAAGACAAAGTAATATGGGATCTAGGTTAAATAAACAATCATGCAAACGAGAGCAACTAAACATTTTCAAGACGGTCTTCTCGACCCCCAAAGGAAAGAAAAGAAAATAAAGCTATTTACACGGGAAAGCTCCCAACAAGAAAGAAGAAGAACTAGAAATCTTTTTGGGTTTTCATTTTAATTTCTACTACAAGCATGAAAATTAAACTAACTAATTTTTTTGTTTTTTCTCAAGGTTTATCAAACACACAAGAAGAAAACTAGAAAAAGGAATTTTAAACTAACATGGATAATACAATGAAAGAGTATGAGCATTGATAACTAGTGTGTGAACATGAATGTAAAGTCGGTGAGAAATACGTACTCCCCCAAGCTTAGGCTTTTGGCCTAAGTTGGTCTAATACCAAGGACCGCCTGGCTGATATCCATAAGTGAAACCGGGGTCGTACTGAGCTGTAGCGGCAACAGCCTCGTGAGCTACAGTGTGTTGGCGAGATGCATCCACTCTCCTCTCATGTTCAGCTGCTTCCTCCCTGGTGACAACATATCTTCATTTTGCCTGATAATCAAAAAGGTAGGGAGCAGGAAGAGTAACATGGACGACGTTGCGTTTGTCATAGGTTAGTCGATATTGGAGGAATTGTTCATTCCTCCCAAAAAATTGATGACTGACCATAGCTTCATAATCCAAATAAACAGGAGGTATTATCATATCTCCCTCTCATGGGGCTATACCAAGATAATTAGCCACACGGGTTGCATAAATTCCTCCAAATAAATTTCCCTTTCTACTATTACTCTGCAACCTACGTGCAACTATTGCCCCCAAGTTATAACCTTTATAACCTAACACAGCACTCTTGAGGATACTCAGATCAAGGACACACATGTGACATGCTTCATCCTTACCATTAATACATCTACCGATGAAGAGAGCAAAATAACTTATAGCAGGAAAATGAATGCTCCCTATAGTAGCTTGTGCTATGTCCCTAGATTCTCCCATGGTAATATTAGCAAGAAAATCTCTAAATTCAGATTTGTGAGGATCATCAATATTACCCCACTGCGGGAGTTTCCAAGCAGTTGTGAAATCCTCTAAATTCATGGTATAAGATGTATCATAAATATCAAATATGACACTAGGAGAATTACGCGTACAGTTATATTTAAACCTCCGCACAAAGGAATCGGTCAATTGATAGTACTGCGGACACTTATCTTGTATAAGAAGTCCTCCATCTCGGCATTACACACATATGCGTCAAATTCCTCCTTAAAGCCCGCTTCGACCATAAAATCATCGGATGGCCACTCACAAGCTCGTACATCTGCGTTCCTCGGCAATTCAACATCTTGCTCACGTAAAGCAATCCTGGGCCCTTTATTCACCGAGGAACCACCTTGGTACATTCTCCTAAGAATATTTCTTTTTCTAAAATAATTCTGAAATTTTAGTAACTTCAAAATAAAAGTGAATAAAACTAAACAAGATTGGTAGCAACTATTCCTACAAGTGCCTAGAGCCTATATCATGCATTATAATTACTTGGAACCTCATAAATTTAACATGCAAGTTCAAGAACAGGGTCACCAAGACAGCAAAAAATTGCAATGAATAAAGCACAAGAACAAAAACTAATTGGACCAATAGAGGAGTCACATACCAAGCAACAATCTCCCAAAGCAGTTTTGGGAATGGAGCTTCGAGCAAGGAGATCCAAAATTGCAGCAAAATGAGCTAGAACTTGTGCTTGAGTTGGATGGGGATTTTTTGGGTAGAAGATGAAGTGTGTGGGTGCTGGCATAAGTGGAGGGGGGCTACCAGGGGCCCACGAGACAAGGGGCCACGCCCAGGGAGAGGGGCGTGCCCTCCACTCTCGTGGCCTGGTGCTTGCCCCTCCTGAAGTGATTTCAGTGCCTAAAATCCTCAAATATTCCATAAAAAATCATACTAAATTTGCTGGGCATTTGGAGCACTTTTATTTTCGGGATATTTTTCATTGCACGGAAAATTCAGAAAACACGCGGATAATACTATTTTTTCTTTATTTATTTTAAATAACAGAAAGTAAAAAGATGGTACAGAAGGTTGTGCCTTCTAGTTTCATCCATCTCATGATCATCAAAATGAATCCACTAACAAGGTTGATCAAGTCTTGTTAACAAACTCATTCCGAATAACACGGAACCGGAGAAATTTCGAATAACACTAAGTTACCTCAACGGGGATATGAAAATCCCCAACAATGAGAATATCATACTTTTTCTTGACAGTAGGGAGAGGAAATTCAAAACTGATAGTTGGAACTTTTCCAATAGAATTGATGCTATGAACTTGAGATTGTTTCCTCGGAAAGTGTACCGTATGCTCATTACCATTAACATGAAAAGTGAAATTTCCTTTGTTGCAATCAATAACAGCCCCTGCAGTATTCAAAAAGGGTCTACCTAGGATAATAGACATACTATCGTCCTCGGGAATATCAAGAATAACAAAGTCCGTTAAGATAGTGACATTTGCAACCACAACAGGCACATCCTCACAAATACCGACAGGTATAGCAGTTGATTTATCAGCCATTTGCAAAGATATTTCAGTAGGTGTCAACTTATTCAATTCAAGTCTACGATATAAAGAAAGAGACATAACACTAACACCGGCTCCAAAATCACATAAAGCAGTTCTAACATAGTTTCGTTTAATGGATCATGGTATAGTCGGTACCCCTGGATCTCCAAGTTTCTTTGGTATTCCACCCTTAAAGGTGTAATTAGCAAGCATGGTGGAAATTTCAGCTTCTAGTATATTTCTTTTGTTTGTAATGATATCCTTCATGTACTTAGCGTAAGGATTTACTTTAAGCATATCAGATAAGCGCATACGTAAGAAAATAGGTCTAATCATTTCAGCAAGGTGCTCAAAATCCTCATCATCCTTTGTCTTGGATGGTTTAGGAGGAAAGAGCATGGGTTTCTGAACCCATGGTTCTCTTTCTCTACCGTGCTTCCTAGCAACAAAATCTCTCTTATCATAACGTTGATTCTTTAATTGTGGGTTATCAAGATCAACAGTAGGTTCAACCTCTACTTCATCATTTTTGTAGGTTGAGCATCAACATGAACATTATCATTAACATTGTCGCTAGGTTCATGTTCATCACCTGACTGTGTTTCAGCATCAGAGATAGAAATATCATTGGGATTCTCAGGTGTGTCTACAGTAGGTTCACTAGAAGCATGCAAAGTCCTATCATTTTTCTTTTTCTTCTTTTTAGAAGAACTAGGTGCCTGAGTCATTCTACCAGTTCTAGTAGCCACTCTAACAGCAAAGTCATTTTTATTATTTAATTCCTCAAGAAAATCATTTTGAGCTTTAAGTACTTGCTCAGCTTGAGTAGCAACCATAGACGCATATTTGCTAATGAGTTGGAGTTCACCTTTAACTCTAGCCATATTATCGCTCACGCGTCCTATCTCGAAAGAATTACTCTTTAACTCTCTACCAACATAAGCAGTAAAACTTTCTTGTCTAGCCATAAAGTCATCAAATTCATCTAAGCAAGGGCTATGAAATTTAGTAGAGGGGATTTCAACTTTATCATATCTATAGAGAGGATTTACCTTTACTACCTGTGTCGGGTTATCAAGACAATGTGGTTCTTCAACATGCGGTATATTAAGACCATGTATTTCTTCAATAGGTGGTAAATTCTTAACATCTTCAGCTTTAATACCTTTTTTTTCATTGATTTCTTTGCCTCTTGCATACCTTAAGGACTGAGAAATAAAACACCTCTCTTCTTCGGAGTTGGTTTAGGAATAGGCTCAGGAGTTGGCTCAATTGGTTCAGGAATTGCCTCAGGAATTGGCTCAGGAAGAGTCCAATTATTTTCATTAGTCAACATATTATTCAATAGTAATTCAGCTTCGTCGATTGTTCTTTCCCTGAAAACACAACCAACACAACTATCCAAGTAGTCCTTGGAAGCATCGGTTAGTCCATTATAAAAGATATCAAGTATTTAATTTTTCTTGAGAGGATGATCAGGCAAAGTATTAAGTAACCGGAGAAGCCTCGCCCAAGCTTCTGGGAGACTCTCTTCTTTGATTTGCACAAAAGTGTATATTTCTCACAAGGCAGCTTGTTTCTTATGAGCAGGGAAATATTTAGCAGAGAAGTAATAAATCATATCCTTGGGACTACGCACACAACAAGGAGCAAGAGAATGATACCAAGTCTTAGCATCATCCTTTGACGAAAACGGAAAAATCTTAAGGATATAAAAATAGCGAGATCTTTCATCATGAGTGAACAGGGTAGCTATATCATTTAACTTGGTAAGATGTGCCACAACAGTTTCAGATTCAAGGCCATAAAAAGGATCAGATTCAACTAGAGTAATAATCTTAGGATCAACAGAGAATTCATAATCCTTATCAGTAACACAGATAGGTGAAGTAGCAAAAGCAGGGTCATGTTTTATTCTAGCATTAAGAGACTACTGCTTCCATTTAGCTAATAATTTCTTAAGATCATATCTATCATTGCAAGCAAAGATAGCTCTAGCAGCTTCTTCATTCATAACATAACTCTCATGAACAACAGACAATACATAATCATTGGGAGAATTTTCATCATCACTATCATCAATAATAGCATCTTCAATAATTTCATTCTCTCTAACTCTAGCAAGTTGTTCATCAAGAAATTCACCTAATGGCAAAGTAGTATCACGCACATTAGTAGTTTCATCATGCATAGAAGAAGTAGCATCATCAATAACATGCGACATATCAGAATTCATAGCGGTAGCAGGTTTAGGTGTCGCAAGCTTACTCATAACAAAAGGAGAATCTAGTGCAGAGCTAGATGGCAGTTCCTTACCTCCCCTCGTAGTTGAGGGATAAATCTTGGTTTTAGCGTCTTTCAAGTTCTTTATAGTGATCAACAGATATAAATCCCAAGTGAATCAGAGAATAGAGCTATGCTCCCCAGCAACGGCGCCAGAAATTAGTCTTGATAACCCACAAGTGTAGGGGATCGCAACAGCTTTCGAGGGTAAAGTATTTAACCCAAATTTATTGATTCGACACAAGGGGAGCCAAAGAATATTCTTGAGTATTAGAAGTTGAGTTGTCAATTCAACCACACCTGGATAACTTAGTATCTGCAGCAAAGTATTTAGTAGCAAAGTAGTATGATAATAAAGGTAACGGTGGCAAAAGTAAAGATTTGGGTTTTTTGTAGTAGTTGTAACAGTAGCAGCGGAAAAGTAAATAAGCGAAGAAAAATATATGAAAAACTTGTAGGCAATGGATCAATGATGGCTAATTATGTTGGATGCGATTCCTCATGTAATAGCTATAACATAGGGTGACACAGAACTAGCTCCAGTTCATCAATGTAATGTAGGCATGTATTCCATAAATAGTCATACGTGCTAATGAAAAAGAACTTACATGACATCTTTTGTCCTACCCTCCCGTGGCAGCGGGGTCCTAGTGGAAACTAAGGGATATTAAGGCCTCCTTTTAATAGAGAACCAGACCAAAGCATTAACACATAGTGAATACATGAACTCCTCAAACTACGGTCATCACCGAGAAGTATCCCGATTATTGTCACTTCGGGGTTGTCGGATCATAACACATAATAGGTGACTATAGACTTGCAAGATAGGATCAAGAACACACATATATTCATGAAAACATAATAGAGTCAGATCTGAAATCATGGCACTCGGGCCCTAGTGACAAGCATTAAGCATAGCAAAGTCATAGCAACATCAATCTCAGAACATAGTGGATACTAGGGATCAAACCCTAACAAAACTAACTTGATTACATGGTAAATCTCATCCAACCCATCACCGTCCAGCAAGCCTATGATGGAATTACTCACGCACGGCGGTGAGCATCATGAAATTGGTGATGGAGGATGGTTGATGATGATGACGACCACGAATCCCTCTCTCCGGAGCCCCGAACGGACTCCAGATCAGCCCTCCCGAGAGAGATTAGGGCTTGGCGGCGGCTCCGTGTCGTAAAACGCAATGAAACTTTCTCTCTGACTTTTTTCTCCCCGAGACGGAATATATGGAGTTGGAGTTGAGGTCGGTAGAGGTCTAGGGGGCCCACGATATAGGGGGTGCGCCCTATAGGGGGGGCATCCCCTTGTCTCGTGGACAGGGTCTGGGCCCCCCTGGTGTATTTCTTTCGCCCAGAATTTCTTATTAATTCCAAAAAGTGCCTCCGTGGATTTTTAGGACATTCCGAGAACTTTTCTTTTCTACACATAAAACAACATCATGGCAGTTCTGCTGAAAACAGCGTCTGTCCGAGTTAGTTTCTTTCAAATCATGCAAGTTAGAGTCGAAAACAAGGGCAAAATTGTTTGGAAAAGTAGATACGTTGGAGACGTATCAGTGTTTTGTTTGCATTTATTTTGATTTGATTTGAGCACGGGACTGGGCATCCCAGTTACCAGCCATTTTCTCGTGAATGAGGAGCGGAGTCCACTCCTCTTGAGAATAACCTGCCTAACATGGAAGATACAGACAGCCCCAGTTGATGATGACGACGGCGACGAGTCCCCCTCTCCGAAGCCTCGAACGGACTCCAGATCATCCCTCCCAAGAGAGATTTTGACTTGGCGGCGGCTCCATATCGTAAAACACGTTGAATCTTTCTCTCTGATTTTTTTCTCCGTGAAAGCAAATATATGGAGTTGGAGTTGAGGTCGGTGGATGTCCAGGGGGCCCATGAGGCAAGGGCGCTCCCAGGGGGAGGGGGCGCGCCCCCCACCTTCATGGACAGGGTGTAGGCCCCCTGACGCTATTTCTTTCGCCAGTATTTTTATTAATTCTGAATAGTTGCTCTGTGGATTTCCAGGATATTCCGAGAACTTTTATTCCTGCACAATTATAACACCATGGCAGTTCTGCTGAAAACAGCGTCAGTCCAGGTTAGTTCCATTCAAATCATGCAAGTTAGAGTCCAAAACATGGGCAAAAGTGTTTGGAAAAGTAGATATGACGGAGACGTATCAAGGAACAAGGGAGAAGAGCTAGCTGTAGCACGAACGCTATTGCCAGATGGGACTTGTGTTGATAGAATAGGAGTATTGAGCACTCGTACCTCTTTTTTTAAGGAAAAAATAATCCTATGTCTAGTACCACTAGTTGGGTGCGTGCGACCTATAGATGTCATCACTTTAGGTCTCCTTTCCGAACCACAGCTACGCTTCACAGTACATATTTTTGTCACACATTTATCCTCCTATATGTACTCCTAGGCTAATTCCACGTGCTCCCTTTCGCCGACATGTGGGACATAGAGTATTTGGGTCGTAGTGCATGCACGACTCGGAGCATATGTCGGGGTACTTTACATTTCAGACCTCACAAATTACATGCAAACCCTCCGTAGAAGAATAAATAAATGAATCAATTACTACATGAAACCGAATTATTTTCGTAGAAACTAGAGCATGTTCAATAAATTTTGGACATAACACGTTTATAAAAAATGACCGGACCTAAACCAGTCTAAGGGCCTCTTTGATTTTTTCCCGCAAAAAAGGGCCTCTTTGATTCACAGGATACTGAAAACATAGGAATGGGGAAAGTATGATGGCGATGAACTGAGACGAGGAGAACTCTAACACAGTTAGAGGTTAGAGTTAGATTCTAACCCTGAACTAACTACAAACCAAAGAGGTGTATGGATGGCAAGGTTAGATTGACAATAAATGCTCTTTCTCAACCATTTGACTACTTTGGACCCTATTTCCGGCCGGATTTGGTGTGGCCGGCTCTTGTGTGGCCTCCTCCCGCTCACAATTGACATAAACGAACCATCTTTACAAATCAAGTATACAAAACATGATAAATTTTAGTTTGTCCATACAAATGAGATATCCCACTTAAACATACAAGTCGTCAATCAAGCTTCACAAAAAATACACTCCATGAAACAAAGCATGACCTAACTCATCACGGTAGTCATTCACGATAGGAAGAGAGCCCGGAGCCCCTCACGCACCCAGGGAGGAGCTCGTCATCGTTGCTCTGGAGGAAGGCTCTGTAGAACCCAAGCCTCGGGAACCCCTCCGATGCTGGCGCTTGCGAGTTGAGGTCGACACCGGCATGGGTAGCAGGGCCGCTTGTCGACGACTGCGAACTTAATCTTTGGGTCTCTAGAAATAATGCAAGCTTGAATCTGAAATACCTAGAAAGGTGAACTGAATCTATGGCCTCTATAAATAATGCAAGGCTGAAACTGAAATACCTAGAAAGGTGAACTGAATCTTTGGGCCTCTAGAAATAATGCAAGCCTGAAACTGAAATACCTAGAAAGGTGAACTGAATCTTTGGGCCTCTAGAAATAATGCAAGCCTGAAACTGAAATACCTAGAAAGGTGAACTGAATATTTGGGCCTCTAGAAATAATGCAAGCCTGGAAATGAAATACCTAGAAATGTGAACTAAATCTTTGGGCCTCTAGAAAGATTTATTACCTCCTCAAGCAGCATCAAACAATTCTATGCATGCACCACAAATCTATACCATGTTTGATCAGGATCTACTTTTCCAAATCATAATTAGCACTAGAGCGAGCAAGATCAATGATATGGTTGTGAGACAGAGAAGGAACGAACAAACTCACGCCTCTCGTGACCTCCCTGGTAGATGTGCCGCCGCCGCACACGACAGAGGGAGAAAAACGACCGGGGAAGGGGGAGCGGGGTGAACTTCAAAGGCCGGAGGGAGAGGGCGGCCGGAGGGAGAGGACGGCCGTAGGAGAGAGAGGGAAAGCAGTAGATCAGCGCTTGGGCGGGCAGCCCG
>NC_041387.1:550757282-550761881 GCF_002162155.2 Triticum dicoccoides | reverse complement strand
GATTTTTTTAGTTCTCTTTTAGTGGGCCCGAGAATAACTAACCCAATTAGAACCTCTCCATCAGGCTAGTTTTTTTAGCTGGGTTAGAGCAAACTAGCTCGAAATAACCCATCCAGTTTCGATAATTTGAGGCTATTTCAACCCAAACTAGCTCTAACTCAGGGATCCAAAGAAAGAGGACTAGTATTGTACATGCTACAGTTTGGACCGTAGCACATTGTTTTTTATGGCCATATATCACCACATTTTTTTGTACTGCTGGTTCACTGGGCTGACGTGGTTCGCACTGCTGGTTCACTGGGCTGCCGTGGTTCGCACTCCTCTGACGTGAGTAGTAGTTGTAGTAGTATATACCACATGATTCTTTGCTCCTTCTTACTACGTACTTCGCCGACATGTGGGAGACCAACATCCGGGGCGATGTGTCATGCACCAGATTAGAGTGCGGAACGGAAGGGGGGCATCACCCCGGTTGTAGCACTAGTAATTCATGACTATAGTGAGGCGCGGGGCGGCTCGGGCCCAGATCCGGCCCGGGCGGGCCGTGGTCGGGCCCCGACGGGCTGCAGCGAAGTGGGCGCGGGGCGCGGGTGAGGTGGCGGGCGGTGGTTGGTCCAGGAGGCGGTGGGGGTGACGTGGAGGCTTCCTATTGGCCGGATGACGTGGCTGGGCGGACGTGTCCGGCGCAGGCGGACTCGTCCGACGGCGCGGGGAAGAGGAGGCTAGGGTTTTGGACCCGGATTTGGACGTGGTGCACTTATTTATAGGTAGAGGGAGCTAGGAGAGTCCAAATGAGGTGTGGTTTTTGCCCACACGATCGTGATCGAATGACGGAGAGCACGGAGTGAGTTTGGATGGGTTTTGGGCTACTTTGGAAGGGTGTTGGGCTGCAAAGAGAAGGGGGTTTTCGGGCTACGCGGTTAACCGTTGGAGTATCAAACGGACTCCAAATGGCACGAAACTTGACAGGCGGTCTACCGGTGGTGTACCAAGGCCGCTTGGAAAATCACGGTCCATTCTGAGAAAGTTTAACACCCGCACACAACAGGAGACAAAAGGGGGACGCCGGATGACATAGGAGTGCCGGATTGCAAAATGGACAACGGGGAAAATGCTCGGATGCATGAAACGATCACGTATGCAAAATGAGATGCACATGATGACATGAAAAAATGCAACACGCAAGCAAATGACATGGAAAAGACAATGAATAACTGGCAGACACCTGGCGCGTTGAATCCGGGGTGTTATAGAAAACACTCCTCATGTGCATATACCATCCAATTGGGACATATCTCGTCCAAGAGAAAGTGATGTAGGGACAAACTCTTGGGGTACGGAAAATAAGCTTATCATGGCTGAAGTAGAGAAGAACACTGAGCTAATTCATCAAGCTCTTCCAGAGATTCACAGCTTAAGATAAATACTTAGGGATGTATTGGACAAGATAGCTTCTACTTCATCACCACCATCTCCATCTTCATCACCAAAAGAAAATTGAGTATAGGGTATGGGCACTCCCTTGGCTTTCGCCAAGCTTGGGGGAGGTGCTCCGATATCGTATCATCTCCACTATCTTTTGCCTTTACTTTTCTTAGTTCGATCCATAGTTATCTTTTGCTTTAGATGAATAAAAGTTTAGTTCGATCCTTTATTTTTGAGAGTTTGCTTAGTGATCAATCTTTGTAATCGTGTGCGAGATATACAATAAAGTTTAGTTTGAGTTTTGCTTTCTTTACTTTCTTGTTTCAATAAAAAGAAAGGAAATAAATGAAAAAGATCATATGCTAATCTTATGGTAAGTGATGACATTACACAAGGAAAAGTAGAAGTAGAATTTTTTATTGTAGATTGACCAACATAGCATTGGTCAATGATGCAACTCATGAGAGAATTAATAAGGAAGAGAAGATTCACATGCAAATACACTATCCTGGGAATCTTTTGTCATTGTGAGCACCCATCAAAATATTATATGCCAAAATTGTTGACGTTGGACAAGGAAGACAACATAATGATTTATGTTTGTTCATATTCAATAGAAGTTATATTGTCATAGATCCTTCAACATGTGGTGTTTGCCCCTATCTTTGCTAGCCAAAAATTCTGCACTAACTAGAGATACTACTTGTGCATCCAAAACCCTTAAAGCCAAATCTTATTTGAGAGTCCACCATACCTACCTATGGATTGAGTAAGATCCTTCAAGTAAGTTGTGATCGGTGCAAACAGGCAATAAAAATTGCTTCCAAAAGTGTGAGATCATTTAGTGTAAGTGAAAATAGAGTGTTGTACAAACTTGTGATGGCGAAGAATAAAAGCGACAGACTGCATAATAAAGGTTGCCATCATAAGGGGAAATGTAACGTGACTTTCTCTTGCACTAAGGGGTTGAGCATACAAAAAAAGCGCAAGTCAACCTCTGCTTCCCTCTATGAAGGGCCTATCTTTTACTTTTATGTATTTACTTTCATGCAAGAGTCAAAGTTATTCTCTCTATTCCTTTTTATTTTCTCCTTTGGCAAGCATCATGTGGTGGGGAAAGATCTAGGCACATATATCCAGTGGAATATGGGTAGCATTATTATTGTTGACATCACCCGTGAGGTGAATTTGTTGGGAGGCGAAACTTTAAGCCCCTATCTTTCTATGTGTTCGGTTGAAACGCTATGCTCATGTGTACGCAGTGAGTGTTAGCAATCATAGAAGACTAAATGATGGTTGAGTATGTGGACTTGCCTAAAGTTTCTGATACGTGACCCTTCCTGAAATGATGATGAATTGTAGTTGCAAAGTTGACCGAGAACATTGTTTGTTGATTTCCAATAGAGTTTATGCTTTATACTTTGAAGTCTATGATAAAATCTCTATGATAAAAGATTTATGTTAAAGTTTGTTGCTGTTATAATAAGTTACATGATGATGCTATGTCTGTATTTTTGTTTTTATTGACCCCTCTCTCTCTCTCTCTAAGCATGTGGACATGTTTTTCGATTTCGGTTTTCACTTGAGGATAAGCGAGGTCTAAGCTTGGGGGAGTTGATATGTCCATTTTGCATCATGTTTACCTATTGTTATTTATGTTGTTTTATTGCATAATACTGCTTTTTGGAGTAGTTCTAATCCCTTTTATCTCATAATATGCAAGGTATACAACAAAGGGGAGAATTCTGGCAGCTGGAAATCTGGACCTGAAAAAGCTACGTTAGGCTACCTATTCTGCACAACTCCAAATGAGCTGAAACTTTACGAGGAATTTTTATGGAATAAATAAGAATTTTTGGAGTCGATAAGTACCAGAGGGGACCCACCAGGTGGGCACAACCCACTTGGGCGCGCCAGGGAGCCCAGGCACGCCCTGGTGGGTTGTGCTCACCCAGGCCCACTCCAGTGCTCCTCTTCTGGTATATAAGTCATTTTGACCTAGAAAAAAAATAAGGAGAGGAATTTCGGGATGAAGCACCGCCATCTCGAGGCGGAACCTGGGCAGGAGCACTTTTGCCCTCCCGTGGAGCGATTCCGCCAGGGGAACTTCCCTCCCGGAGGGGGAAATCATCGTCATCATCATCACCAACAACTCTCCCATCTTGGGGAGGGCTATCTCCATCAAAATCTTCAAAGCACCATCTCATTTCAAACCCTAGTTCATCTCTTGTGTTCAATCTTTGCACCGGAACTATAGGTTGGTGCTTGTGGGTGACTACTAGTGTTGATCACATCTTGTAGTTGATTACTGTATGGTTTATTTTGTGGAAGATTATATGTTCAGATCCATTATACTATTTAATACCCCTCTGATCTTGAGCATGGTTATCATTTGTGAGTATTTACTTTTGTTCTTGGGGTCACGGGAGAAATCATGTTGCAAATAATCATGTGAACCTGATATGTGTTCGATATTTTGATGATATGTATCTTGTGATTCCCTTAGTGGTGGAATGTGAACATCGACTACATGACACTTCACCATATTTGGGCCTAAGGGAATGCATTGTGGAGTAGTTATTACATGATGGGTTGCAAGAGTGACAGAAGCTTAAACCCTAGTTTATGCGCGGATCCAAAAGTTTAATGCTATGGTTAGAATTTATTCTTAATACTTTTCTCATAGTTGCAGATGCTTGCGAGGGGATTAATCATAAGTAGGAGGTTTGTTCAACTAAGAACAACACCTAAGCACCGGTCTACCCACATACCAAATTATCAAAGTAGCGAACAGGAATTAAGCCAACATGATGAAAGTTACTAGATAAAATTCCCGTGTACCCTCAAGAACACTTTGCTTACCATAAGGGACTATTTTGGCATGTCCTTTGCCTCAAAAGGATGGACTACCTTGCTGCACTTTTGTTACTACTAATGTTACTTGCTCGTTACAAATTATCTTGCTATCAAACTACTCTGCTACTTACAGTTTTAGCCCTTGCAGACATTACCTTGCTGAAAACCACTTGTCAATTCCTTCTGCTCATCATTGGGTTGACACTCTTACTTATCGAAAAGGCTACAATTGACCCTATATACTTGTGGGTCATCAGGGTGCTGTGTCAGGATCGGGGGTGTCGTGTCGGTGTCGGGGGTATCGTGTCGGGTCGGGGG
>NC_041387.1:550725861-550756728 GCF_002162155.2 Triticum dicoccoides | reverse complement strand
GGGTGTCATGCTGGGGTCGGGGTGTTGTGTCGGGGTCGTGGTGCTGTCTTGGGGTGGGGAGTGCCGTGTCGGGATGTCGGGGTGTCGGGGTCAGGGTGCTGTGTCGGGGTCGGGTGCCGTGTCGGAGTCTGGGTGTCGTGTCGGGGTCGGGGTGTCGGGGTGAGGGGGTCGGGGTCGAGATGGCAAATCCTCGATGCCTCGACCGCTCGGCCCCTCCACACCTTGATCCTCGACCCCTAGACCCTCGACTCCTTTTCCCCTCGATCCTCGACCCCTCGACCACTCGGCGACCCTCTTTTTCCACTTTTCCTACTTCTTTTTTCATCTTCATCATCTTCATCATCATCTTCTTCTTCTTCTACTTCTTCTTCTTCTTCTTCTTCTTCTTCTTCTTCTTCTTCTTCTTCTTCTTCTTCTTCTTCTTCTTCTTCTTCTTCTTCTTCTTCTTCTTCTTCTTCTCCTTCTTCTTCTCCTTCTTCTTCTACTTATTGCTCTTTTTTTCACCTTCTTCTTCTTCCTCTTCTTCTTTTACATCCTTTCTTCATCTTTCTTGTTCATTCTTAAAAAACAGGAAAAAAACCTAAACTAATTAAACCAAACTAACCTTTTTCCCTTTTCCTTTTCCTTTTCCATAACACACTTCACTGCTTCAACCTAAACTAATTAAACTAAAAAACCTAAACTAATTAAACCTAAACTAACTAAACTAAAAAGCTTAAACTAATTAAACCGAAACCTAAACTAATTGAACCTAAACTAATTAAACATAGAAACAACATATGCAAGTTTGCTTCTTTACCTCTGGTTGGTCACAAGGGAGAGGGGAAGAGTAGAGCCTCAAGGTGTGCTACCGCTGCTCGAGGTGGATGGGGATGGCAGATGCTGGAGCTCCTGTAGCTCACCGAGGATCCGGGGGCGATGAAGTTCCTGCGTCCTGCGTTAGCCATTGGCGGTGGTCGACGAGGGGCCGCGCCGGTGGAGAGTAGCTGGGCGGCGACCAGAGAAGACAGAAGAGGATGCGGGCGTGGATGGAGCTTCCGCGACGGGCTATCGCGGTGGTTGACAAGGAGGCAGGCCACGGGGAGGGGGTGCGGGTTTAGGAGGCCGAGGGGAAGGGCGGCTCATGACAGGGCGGCTCCGTCGGCGGGGCGGAGCGGTGCAGCGTGACTCCGGCGATTGGGCGGGGCAGGGCGGCCGTCGCGGCCTGTGTCCGCTGGGTGGGGCAGGCGGGCCGGCAATGGGGCGGGTTCCAGTGGTGGTGCAGGGCGGCGGCGGCTCGGGCACAGGGGCGACGCGGGTGAGGCGAGGGGAGAGAGAGACAGGGGAGAGAGAGGGGTGGGGCACGGGGCACTGACTTTTGTTTAGTTAGGTCAAATTTCTATGTCGTCTACTTGTTGACGGCAAAGAAGCTTCGCCGTCTACTAGCAGATGGCAAGAGCCTAGCTAGTGGGGTGGCGCCGAGGGGGAACGGTCGTTAGGTTGTCCACTTACTTTGCCGTCCGGTAGGAAACGACATCAAAGTTTTGCCGTCTGCTAGCAGACAACAAAGATGGGGCATTAAGTTGTGCTAGTTAGTGGGCCATCCTTCCTCTTTGCCATCTGCTAGGGGACGACAAAGCTTCTATGTCATCTGCTAGCAGACGACAATGAACTCACTGACGGCAAACATGATCTTTGCCATCAGCCCTATCTTTGTCATCAGTTTACTGCATGCTCATGGCAAAGACCTTTGAGGTGAGCTAGCATACGACAAAGATCCTGATTCCAGTAGTGTATGTACCGTAATTTTACGGTTTGGCTGGTTGACTTTTCATGCAATGAAGACATGATATATATACATTAAAATAACTGCAGCATCGTGAATAAGAAAAAACATAATTATACAATAAAGAAATTACGGCATATTACATCCACCGGGCATCAAAGTTTGCCACTTTGATAATAAAGCACAAGAAGACAGCAGATTACATACACTGGGCATCAAAGATCGCCACCAGTGCAAATAAACACGCTGACAAAATAATATACAAAACCGACAACACTTCAATAGAGTTCAAGAAAGGTTAGCCCTGCTCAGGAGCTGCAGCGCAAGCAACTGAGCAAGATGATGAGACTGCGCTTGTTTGATGCTTATATCCTCCTCACTCTAAAAGAGAAATAAGCAGACGGATGACAGGCTCTGCACACATAAGTATCAGTGCTGACAATTCATCACATTTCTTATTGGCGACTAAAGAGACACAATTTAAAATAGCATTAACACAATATGGTATTGTTCAGGTTAAGACATGGCAGGAAATGACATTGTGAAGGAGTTGGTAGCTTCACGACACCACTAGATTACAGATCAAGAACTCATAAGTATCAATGGTTAGTGTGATGTCAATTTATCCTATTTCTGATTGGCATATAAAGAGACGGTTTAATTAATAGTAGAATGATATGACATTGTTCATAGTTAAGACATTGCAGAATATGACATTGTGTTGTAGTGGGTAGTTTCACCACACCACTAGATTACGGATCAAGAATAGAAGCATACATGCAGTGCAAAAGAAGATCACTTGCTCTGTATAGTTCAATTTACATGGTATGAAGAAGGAACTTGGTTGTACAACTAAAAACTTAAATTCAGAAAGACAAACTTTTGTTTATGAACTTCATAATAAACTTTAAACATGCAATTTGCTGCAAACACCAAAAATAAACAGCTGTTGCAGTCATGCCTAACCAAATATACACAACAAAGTTTCAAGGCTTGAGAAGGATAAACTTACATTAGTTGTGAAGACCGGCTCTATAAATCCCTTGTCCATGTTGATGGGGGGAAGGGGGCAATTCAACAAGTTTACCACATAATCTTCTTCATAAGCATTGCCTTTATTCCACATTTTGTTAAGGGTAAATATAGATGTGATAATATAAGAAAAATGGATAATATTTAAGATAAGATGAATAATGATGCTACATAACAAAGTAGCTATAAATGTAAATACATCGATATAGGCAAAAGGTACAACCAAGAGCAATGCCTAGCTAAACTTCTTCAGTACCATTGGTTTTATCCAACCTTATGGTAAGAGTAAATATAGATATGATGTGTAGAAAATGGAGGGCAAAGGAAAATAAGTTACAAAGTGATGGTACATGAACAACTAGCTGTCAATATAAATGCACTTATAAAGGACAGTAGATACTTACAAGAATAATGCAGAGCTAAACTTTTTCATTGGCATTGGGTATATTCTACATTAATGTAACCATTAATACATATCTGATAATTTGGAGTGAAAAATTGATAAGCAAGGTATCATGCATACTGCTGTCACATAATGAACCAAGTATGAATGCAAGTACAGTGATACAGGACAATAGGTACTAATAAGAGCAAAGCAGCGGGCAGTATATTTGCGAGATCATGTCGTCATTTTCAAACAGGAATTGTTCTTCGAGCAGATTTCTTGCAAAAGAGATCCGTAAGGCACATGCGGAAAAGTAGAAGTTTAAATTATCATGTGATATCATAGACAGTACCTCATCCTGGGAACGAGACCAGTGCATAACAAGGTTTTTCCACTCAATGTCTTGTTAATTTAGCACAGGAGACTTCACCGGAAATTTGTTTATAGACTTGCCATCAAAGTGTGTTTTCCTCAAGTAACACCGATACTGCTGCAATGCTTCCTTGAAAAGCACAAGCAAGCTTTGCTTGTCATGACTATCCAGATTAACCCTCGCCTACTTACAACAATGTAATGTAAATCATTGATGTTTTCAATCAGGAGAAAACAGGAAAATAATCACCATGAATAATAGCACTTACACGTAAGTGGGAGAGGAAGATGTGAAAATGGTGTTTGTCTTCACTATAATGTTCCCATGATGGGAATATATGCACATAGTCCCTAACAACATTGAAAGAATTGCCTTTTCAATTGGGAGAATAACTAGAATGGGGTTCCAATCTGCAGGAATTGGCCGTCTCTGTAGTTGGGATAGGTCTCCGGCCGGTGGACTTGATGTACTTTTTACTGGTGCTATGGCAACTAAAATTGGCATACCTTTTGCTGGAGTGCAGATCCTGTGTGGTGGGGCTAGTGGTGTGGCCAGTGAAGTATGGGTATAGTCTGCTGGAGTCGGTCCTACGTTTTGTGTCACTGGTTGTAGAGCCAATATAAGTGGGGTGCTACCTGATTTCTCCAGCACCACCATGTTTTTCAAGGACTTTGCTGGTTCTCCTTCAGGTTCGGTAATCACCCTCTTCCTTTTTGATATCTGATGCACAAGAACAACATTTGAGTGAAAAAACTTGGTATGATGATAGATGGAACATGTATTGATAATGGATGGGCATGGCATCTTGACATATATGATTAGTAAACTAAGAAGATGGCGGTGCAACAAATGCAAGACACCTTATGCAAGATACGCGCAATCAATAAAACCTTGCCAAATTAGAACACACACCTTGATGGGTGAACAGGACAGGCCATCTGCCTTCGACTCCTCGAGGTCAGAATAGTCATTAGGATCACATTTTGAACAAGAATCTGCAGGTGGGGAGCGTTTGAGTTTCATTGCATCCAGAATGGAACTCAATGCATTGGTGCCAATTTTGTTAGTCATTGCAGTGTTCCACAATATTCTTCTGATGCGCGCATTATCATATTCATTGTGATTACATAAAGTATCTGAGAAGCATGAAAACATAAATAGTAGTGAGATTATCTTTGTAATGCAGAGGATATTCTAATATAGGGAATCCATGTAAACCCTTGTGTGCTAGTTTATAGCAGCTTGCTCAGTGTGAACTATTACTTTGGAATCAACAATGTAAGATCTGAATTTATCACGAGCAAACACAACTACTAAAAATTCTTGTTCACTAGTAGCATAATTTCATTGGGAACTGTCTAAAGTTTTGCTAGCATAATGGATAACATTTAATTTCTTATCAACTCTTTATCCTAGAACAGCACCAACAGCACAATCACTAGCATCACACATATTTCAAAAGGCAAGTTCCAATCAGGTGGTTGAACAATAGGTGCAGAAGTTAGGGCTTTCTTAAGTATTTCAAAGGCCTCTACACAATCATCATAAAAAACAAAAGGAACATCCTTTTGTAAAAGACTAGTAAGAGGCCTAGAAATTTTAGAGAAGTCTTTAATAAACCTCCTATAGAAACCAGCATGACCAAGGAAGCTACGAATCCTTTAATATCTTTAGGACATGGCATTTTTTCAATTGCATCAACTTTAGCTTTATCCACCTCAATACCTCATTCGGAAATTTTATGTCCCAAGATAATGCCTTCATTAACCATAAAGTGGCACTTCTCCCAGTTTAAAACAATATTAGTTAATCAATCATCAAAAGAAGTTCTGTAAATGGAGAAATCATCCATGAAAACCTCAACAATCTTTTCAGAAAAATCAGAGAATATAGTAGTCATACACCTTTGAAAGGTAGCAGGTGCATTGCATGAACGAAAAGGTGTACGTCTATAAGCATAAGTTCCAAAAGGACAAGTAAAGGTGGTTTTCTCTTGATCAGGTTGTGATATAGGTATTTGAGAGAAACTAGAATATCCATCAAGGAAACAAAAGTGTGTGCACTTAGATAATCTTTCTAACATTTGATCAATGAAAGTCAGAGGGTAATGATCTTTTCTAGTAGCTTTATTCAATTTCCTAAACTTGATTACCATTCTATAGCCAATCAGTATTCTTTGTGGGATAAGTTAATTTTTTTCATTAGGAACAACAGTAGTACCTCCTTTCTTAGGGACACAACAAACAGGACTTACCCATCAACAATCATCTCTGGGATAGATTATACCTGCTTCCAAAAGCTTTAGTATTTCAGTTCTTACCACTTCTTTCATCTTAGGATTCAATCATCATTTGTGATCAACAATGGGTTTAGCATCATGTTCCATATTAATCTTGTGCTGGCAGACAGTGGGACTAATGCCCTTAAGATCATTAAGAGTATATCCAATAGTAGCTCGGTGCTTCCTCAATTACTTTAATAATCTTTCTTCTTCATGTTCTGAAAGGTTAGCACTAATAATAACATGATGTATCTTTTTCTCATCAAGATAGAGTGTTTGGAAATTGGTTTAATTCAAACACAGGATCACCTTTAGGTAGAGGAGGACATCCTAGAGTTAATTGTGTTAAAGGAGAGGTTGTTGTTCAAAGAATATTTTATCTATTACATTTCTTTCTTGCAAGTTCATATCATTTTCATGGTATAGCAAATATTGTTCTAGTGGATCTGTTGGAGGCATAGCAATAGAAGCAAGACCAATTATTTCATCCTTATTGGGCGATTCTTTATTATGAGGTCGTCTACAAAACTTAGAGAAATTAAAGTCATGAGACACATCACCAAAACTAACACTAACAATTTCTTTTTCACAATCTATGTTAGCATTGACAGTGTTCAAGAAAGGTCTACCAAAGATAAGGGGACAAAAGTCATCCTGTGGGGAAGCAAGAACTAGACAACAGTAGGAGATTTTATTTTCTGACACAAGACTTCAACATCTCTAACAATCCCAGGTGGTGTGATGGTATCTCTATTAGCAAGTTTAATAGTAACATTTATGTCTTCTATTTTGCCAGGTGATATATCATTCATAATTTCTTGGTAAAGAGTAAAAGGAATATCACTCACACTAGCACCCAAATCACATAAACCATGATAACAATGATCTCCTATTTTGACTGAGACAACAGGCATGCCAACAACTAGTCTGTGTTTATCTTTTTCATCGGCTTAGCAATTCTAGCAGCTTCATCACATAAGTAAATAACATGCCCATCACTATTTTCAATCAAGAGATCATTAACTATAGAAACACTAGGTTCTACTTTAATTTGTTTAGAGGGTCTAGGTGCTCTAATATTACTTTTGTGAATCACAGCTAAAACCTTAGCATGTTCCTTTATCCTAACAGGGAAAGGTGGGTTTTCAACACAAGCAACAGGCACCACTGGATCAACATTGTAAGTGATAGTTTCCTCTTTAACTATAACTGGTTCTTTGGTTTCTTATTAAACAGGGGATGCTATTTAAACCACTTCTCCTTAGGGAGATCAACATGAGTAGCAAATGATTCACAAAAATAGGCTACTATCTCAGAGTCAAGTCCATATTTAGTGCTAAACTTGTGAAAAGCATCGGTATTCACAAACGATTTAACACAATCAAACTCAAGCTTAATACCTGACTCTTTACCTTTGTCGAGTTCCCAATATTCAGAGTTGAATTTAATTCTTTCCAAAAGATCCCGCTTGAATTCAATAGTTTTCTTCATAAAACAACCAGTACAAGAAGTATCGAGCATGCATTGATCATCATGAGAAAGTTGAGCATAAAAATTCTGAATAATGATTTCCCACTCGAGCTTATGATTGGGGCATGAATATAACATTGACTTAGGCCTCCCCCAAGCTAGAGCGATACTTTCTCCTTCATGAGGCAAAAAATTATATATATATTTTCGATCACGATGGACTAGATGCATAGGATAATTTTTTTTGGTGAAATTCCAATTTCAATCGATTTCAGTTCCAGGATCCAACATCATCGCATAGCATATACCATCTCAATGCTTGTCCCTTCAAAGATAAAGGAAAATCTTCTTCTTAACTTCATTGATACGTCTCCAACGTATCTATAATTTTTGATTGTTCCATGCTATTATATTACCTATTTTGGATGCTTATGGGCTTTATTCTACATATTTATATCATTTTTGGGACTAACCTACTAACCGGAGGCCTAGCCCATATTGCTGTGTTTTTGCCTATTTCAGTATTACGAAGAAAAGGAATATCAAACGGAGTCCAAACGGAATGAAACCTTCGGGAGCGTTATTTTTGGAACAAATCTGATCCGGAGAGCCTAGAGTGCAAGTCAAGAAAGCTCTGAGGGACCCACGAGATAGGAGGGCTCGCCCCCTGTCTCGTGGGCACCTCGAGCGTCCACCGACGTACTTCTTCCTCCTATATATACCTACGGACCCTGAAAACATCCAGGGGCACCACAAAACACAATTTCCACCACCGCAACCTTCTGTATCCGTGAGATCCCATCTTGGAGCCTTCGCCGACACTCTGCCGGAGGGGGAATCGACCATGGAGGGCCTCTGCATCAACATCCTTGCCCCTCCTATGAGTTGTGAGTAGTTTACCACAGACCTATGGGTCCATAGTGATTAGTTAGATGGCTTCTTCTCTCTTTTTGGATCTAAATACAATGGTCTCCCCCTCTCTTGTGGAGATCTATTCGATGTAATCTCTTTTTGCGGTGTGTTTGCCAAGATCCGATGAATTGTGAGTTTATGATCAGATTTATCTATGGTTATTAATTGAATCTGCTCTGAATTCTTTTATGTATGATTGAGTTATCTTTGCAAGTCTCTTCGAATTATCGGTTTGATTTGGCCTACTAGATTGATCTTTCTTGCCATGGGAGAAGTGCTTAGCTTTGGGTTCAATCTTACGGTGTTCTTACCCAGTGACAGAAAGGGTTGCAAGACACATACTGTATTGTTGCCATCGAGGATAACAAGATGGGGTTTATATCATATTGCATGAGTTTATCCCTCTACATCGTATCATCTTCCTTAATGCGTTACTCCGTTCTTATGAACTTAATACTCTAGATGCATGTTGGATAGCGGTCGATGTGTGGAGTAATAGTAGTAGATGCAGGCAGGAGTCGGTCTACTTGTTTTGGATGTGATGCCTATATACATGATCATGCCTAGATAACGTCATAATTATTCGCTTTTCTATCAGTTGCTTGACAGTAATTTGTTCACCCACCATAATACTTATGCTCTCGAGAGAAGCCTCTAGTGAAACCTATGGCCCCCGGGTCTATCTCTTATCTTATTTGCTTTCAATCTACTTATATTTGCATCTTTACTTTCTTCCATCTATATTATAAAATACCAAAAATATATTTACCTTATCATACTATCTCTATCAGATCTCACTTTCGCAAGTGGCCGTTAAGGGATTGACAACCCCTTTATTGTGTTGGTTGCGAGTTCTCAGTTTGTTTGTGTAGGTGCGTGGGACCTTTGAGAAGCCTACTACTGGATTGATACCTTGGTTCTCAAAAACTGAGGGAAATACTTACGCTACACTTTGCTGCATCACCCTCTCCTCTTCAGGTAAAACCAACGCTAGCTCAAGACGTAGGAAGAAGGATTTCTGGCGCCGTTGCCGGGGAGGTCTTCGCTCAAGTCAAGACATACCAAGTACCCATCACAAACCCATCTCCCTAGCATTTACATTATTTGCCTCTCGTTTTCCTCCCCCCCACTTCACCCTTGCTGTTTTATTCGCCCTCTCTTTCCCAATCTTCTCCTCTCTCTTTTCGCTTGCCTTTTTGTTTGCTTGTGTCTCCATGTGCCATCTATGTGCTTGCATCTCTGCTTGCTAAAAATCTATTGTTATGGATCCACTTAAAGTGTTCTACTTGGATCATCTTCGATCCATATGTGCTCGTGCTGAAACCCCAACTAGCCTAGTTGATGGGAAATCTTTAGATGAGCATGCTCATTTTGTGCATCATCGTTTGTCTGAAAAGGGGAAGCTCTTATGGTATCATATAAATAGTTTGCTATGCTATGCTTGGAATCTTTGTGAATTTTGTGATTTTACTTGTTTCTCTAAGAACCCTAATAAACACCTTCCGTACCTATGTGAGTTCAATGATAATGAAATCTTATCTTCTTATGCAAAGGGTGTTTATAGTTACTATGATATCGAACAAATTGAAGAATTTGTCGTTTTTAAGGGTGCTCATGAAGTTGATTCTTTGATTGAAAAGTATGATTTTACTCTCAACAAATCTGAAAATTCCGTCATACTTAAATATTGCAATGAAAACTTTGCTCATAATGTCTATGTCCAAGAATTTATTGAAAGAATGACCATTGCTTTGGAAGAAAATAATGATATGCATGAATCTATAGATAATGATGATTCCGATGATTTGATTGAAATGTCTCTTGATGAACATGATGCTTGCTATTCTTGTGGCCATGATGCCAATATTTATGAAGATCAATTTGCTATAGTTCCTTTTGTTAAGCATGAGATCGTTGCTATTGCACCCAAACTTGGTAGCTCCTTGAATAAAAAGCATGATTGTAAAGATTTTACTATAAATTCTCTTGATGTCAATTGTGCTAATATTATGCAAAACCCTAAGCTTGGGGATGCTAGTTTTGCTATGTCTACTACTTGTTGCAAGGATCATGATTGGGGTGATTTTTTTTATGATGTTGAAAATTTATTTAAGCCCCATGATAAATATGAGATTGCTAATAATGTTTGCAATATTATTGAAAGTGGGTTTGGAGAGGTCATTACTTTAGTTAATGTTAATCCCACTATTTTGGAAGAGTGTCAACTTTGCATGCATGTGGATCATGTTGAAAATATTTTATGTGATAGCTATTTTGTTGAATTTTCTCATGATCCTACATGTAATTATTATGATAGAGGAAAATATGGTCGTAGAAATTTTCATTTTGGTAAATTACCACTCTTCATGTTGAGATTGCTATCATCTCTTTCCTTGCATATGCTAGTTTTTTCTTTCCTTGCAAATTTGTTTGCTTATAATATGCCTATGCATAGGAAGTATGTTAGACTTATATGTGTTTGTCACGTGTTTCATGATGCTCTCTTTGCGCTTCAATTCTTGTCTTTCATGTGAGCATCATTAGAATTATCAATGCCTAGCTAGGGGCGTTAAACGATAGTGCTAGTTGGGAGGCAACCCAATTTTTCTTTATGTTTTTGTTTTTGCTCCTTTTTAGGAATAAATATTGCATATACTCTCTGCTTAGATGTGTTTTTATCTTTTAATTAGTGTTTGTGCCAAGTAGAACCTATAGGATAAACTATGATGATAGTTGATTTGATTCTGCTGAAAAACAGAAACTTTGCGCTCACGAGAAACAATTCAATAAATCACACAAACGTGCTTTTGCATTGATTCTTTTTGCTGCTGATCAATAGACAAATTTTCCAGTACGCCCTATTTTGGTCGGAATTTTAGGGTTCCATAAGTTTTCGTTAGTTACAAATTGCTACAGACTGTTCTGTTTTTGACAAATTCTGCTTTTCATGTGTTGTTTGCTTATTTCAATGCATCTATGGCTAATAAATTAGTTTATAAACCATAAGGAAGTTGGAATACAGTAGGTTTAACACCAAAATAAATAAAGCATGAGTTCATTACAGTACCTTATGTGGTGGTTTTGTTTTCTTTCACTAACGGAGCTTATAAGATTTCCTGTTAAGTTTTGTGTTGTGAAGTTTTCAAGTTTTGGGTAAAGCTTTTATGGACTATGGAATAAAGAGTGGCAAGAGCCTAAGCTTGGGGATGCTTATTGAACTCCAAGATATTCAATAATAGCCAAAAGCCTAAGCTTGGGGATGCCCCGGGAAGGCATCCCCTCTTTCGTCTTCGTTCATTGGTAACTTTACTTGGAGCTATATTTTTATTCGCTACATGATATGTGTTTTGCTTGGAGCGTCGTGTATTATATTGGTCTTTGTTTGTTAGTTTACCACAATCATACTTGCTGTAACACACCTTTTTGGAGAAGCCTATTTGATTAGAATTTGCTAGAATACTCTATGTGCTTCACTTATATCTTTTGAGCTTGATAGTTTTTGCTCTAGTACTTCACTTATATCTTTTAGAGCATGGTGGTGGATTAATTTTATAGAAATTGCTAGTCTCTCATGCTTCACTTATATTATTTTGAGAGTCTCTTAGAACAGCATGGTATTTGCTATGGTTTTAATTTGGTCCTAGAATGATGAGCATCCAAGTTGGGTATAATAAAAACTATCATAGAAAGTGAATTGGATGCTATGATCAATTTGATGCTTGATAATTGTTTTGAGATATGGAGGTAGTAATATTATAGTCATGCTAGTTGGGTGATTATGGATTTAAAGAATGCTTGTGTTGAAGTTTGTGATTCCCGTAGCATACACATATGGTGAACCGCTTTGTGATGAAGTTGGAGCACAATTTTATTTATTGATTGTCTTCCTTATGAGTGGCAATCGGGGACGAGCAATGGTCTTTTCCTACCAATCTATCCCCCTAGGAGCATGTGTGTAGTGCTTTTGTTTTTGATGACTTCTAAATTTTTACAACAAGTATATGAGTTCTTTTGATTAATGTTGAGTCCATCGATTATACGCACTCCTTTCACCCCTCCATTATTGCTAGCCTCTCTTGTATCGTGCAACTTTCGCCGGTACCATACACCCACCTTACACCTTCCTCAAAACAGCCACCATACATACCTATTATGGCATTTCCTTAGCCATTCCGAGATATATTGCCATGAAACTTTCCACCATTCCGTTCATATGACACACATTACTTTTGTCATATTGCTCTTTGCATGATCATGTAGTTAACATCGTATTTGTGGCAAAGCCACCATCATATTCTTCATACATGTCTCTCTTGATTCATTGCATATCCTGGTATACCGCCGGAGGCATTCACTTAGAGTCATATCTTGTTCTAGCTTTGAGTTGTAAATCCATAAAAGTGTGATGATCTTTATTATTAGAGCATTGTCCCAGTGAGGAAAGGATGATGAAGACTATGATTCCCCCACAAGTCGGGATGAGACTTCGGACTTTGCAAAAAAAGGCCAAAGAAAAAAAAGAAGGCCAAAAAGAAAAAAAAAGAAAAAAAAGAAAAAAAAGAATGAGAGAAAAAGAGAGAAGGGACAATGCTACTATCTCTTTTTCCACACTTGTGCTTCAAAATAGCGCCATGATCTTCATGATAGAGAGTCTCATATGTTGTCACTTTCATTTACTAGTAGGAATTTTTCAATATAGAACTTCGCTTGTATATTCCAATGATGGGCTTCCTCAAAATGCCCTAGGTCTTCGTGAGCAAGCAAGTTGGATGCACACCCACTAGTTTTCTTTTGTTGAGCTTTCATATATTTATAGCTCTAGTGCATCCGTTGCATGGCAATCCCTACTCACTCACATTGATATCTGTTAATGGGCATCTCCATAGCCCGTTGATAGGCCTAGTTGATGTGAGACTATCTTCTCCTTTTTTGTCTTCTCCACAACCACCGTTCTATTCCACATATAGTGCAATGTCCATGGCTCACGCTCATGTATTGCGTGAAAGTTGAAAGAGTTTGAGATTATTAAAGTATGAAACAATTGCTTGGCTCGTCATTGGGGTTGTGCATGATTAAATATTTTGTGTGATGAAGATAGAGCATAGCCAGACTATATGATTTTGTAGGGATAACTTTCTTTTGGCCATGCTATTTTGAGAAGACATGATCACTTGCTTAGTATGCTTGAAGTATTACTATTTCTTATGTCAATATGAAATTTTATTTTTTATTACTTGGATCTGAACATTCATGCCACAATGAAAGAAAATTACTTAATGAAATATGCTAGGTAGCATTCCACATCAAAAATTCTCTTTTTATCATTTACCTACTCGAGGACGAGCAGGAATTAAGCTTGGGGATGCTTGATACGTCTCCAACGTATCTATAATTTTTTATTGTTCCATGCTATTATATTACCTGTTTTGGATGCTTATGGGGTTTATTCTACATATTTATATCATTTTTGGGACTAACCTACTAACCGGAGGCCCAGCCCATATTGCTGTTTTTTTGCCTATTTCAGTATTTCGAAGAAAAGGAATATCAAACAGAGTCCAAATGGAATGAAACCTTCGGGAGCGTTATTTTTGGAACAAATCTGATCCGGAGAGCCTGGAGTGCAAGTCAAGAAAGCTCCGAGGGCCCCACGAGATAGGAGGGCGCGCCCCCCTGTAGGGCGTGCCCCCCTGTCTCGTGGGCCCCTCGGGCGTCCACCGACGTACTTCTTCCTCCTATATATACCTACGGACCCCGAAAACATCCAGGGGCACCACGAAACACAATTTCCACCACCGTAACCTTTTGTATCCGCAAGATCCCATCTTGGAGCCTTCGCCGGCACTCTGCCGGAGGGGGAATCAACCACGGAGGGCCTCTACATCAACATCCTTGCCCCTCCTATGAGTTGTGGGTAGTTTACCCCAGACCTACGGTTCCATAGTTATTAGTTAGATGGCTTCTTCTCTCTTTTTGGATCTCAATACAATGTTCTCCCCCTCTCTTGTGGAGATCTATTCGATGTAATCTATTTTTGCGGTGTGTTTGCCAAGACCCGATGAATTGTGAGTTTATGATCAGATTTATCTATGGTTATTATTTGAATCTGCTCTGAATTCTTTTATGTATGATTGATTTATCTTTGCAAGTCTCTTCGAATTATCGGTTTGGTTTGGCCTACTAGATTGATCTTTCTTGCCATGGGAGAAGTGCTTATCTTTGGGTTCAATCTTGCGGTGTTATTACCCAGTGACAGAAAGGGTTGCAAGACACGTATTGTATTGTTGCCATCGAGGATAAGAAGATGGGGTTTATATCATATTGCATGAGTTTATCCCTCTACATCATATCATCTTCCTTAATGCGTTACTCCGTTCTTATGAACTTAATACTCTAGATGCATGTTGGATAGCGGTCGATGTGTGGAGTAATAGTAGTAGATGCAGGCAGGAGTCCGTCTAGTTGTTTTGGATGTGATGCCTATATACATGATCATGCCTAGATAACGTCATAATTATTCGCTTTTCTATCAATTGCTTGACAGTAATTTGTTCACCCACCGTAATACTTATGCTCTCGAGAGAAGCCTCTAGTGAAACCTATGGCCCCCGGGTCTATCTCTTATCTTATTTGCTTTCAATCTACTTATATTTGCATCTTTACTTTCTTGCATCTATATTATAAAATACCAAAAATATTTTTATCTTATCATACTATCTCTATCAGATCTCACTTTCTCAAGTGGACGTGAAGGGATTGACAACCCCTTTATTGTGTTGGTTGCGAGTTCTCAGTTTGTTTGTGTAGGTGTGTGGGACTTTTGAGGAGCCTCCTACTGGATTGATACCTTGGTTCTCAAAAACTGAGGGAAATACTTACGCTACACTTTGCTGCATCACCCTCTCCTCTTCGGGTAAAACCAACGCTAGCTCAAGACGTAGCATTCATCCCCTGGTAAACCTGCAAGCTTAAATAGTCCACAAATTTCATCCACATGTATCAAATGCATATCGGGATGTTCAGTTCCATCTCCTACATAAGGATAAGCTAGAAGTTGCTCTTACATACCCGAAGGAATTTCATAACTAATATTTTCAATAGGTGCAGTAGGTTGAGGTGCAACTCTTTGTGTTTTCGGTCAAGGTGAAGATACCCCGAACAATCCCCTCAAAGGATTGTTTTCC
The DNA here is from genome assembly GCF_002162155.2 of Triticum dicoccoides. Lineage (NCBI taxonomy): Eukaryota > Viridiplantae > Streptophyta > Magnoliopsida > Poales > Poaceae > Triticum > Triticum dicoccoides. The sequence goes on along the minus strand of NC_041387.1, from coordinate 550,741,326 downwards.
ATAGTAACAAGTGACAATAAATTTCAGCATGTAGTATAAATTTTTCCTTACTGATTTCCACTTACCAAGAGTGCTTCACTCCCAAGCAACGACGCCAAAAAAGTTCCTTGATGAACCACAAGTATAGGGGATCATTCGTAGTCCTTTCGATAAGTAAGAGTGTTGAACCCAACGAGGAGCAGAAGGAAATGACAAGTGGTTTCAGCAAGGTAATTTCTGCAAGCACTAAAATTGTCGGTAATAGGAAGTTTCATAGCAAGATAATTTGTAACAAGCAAGTAATTGTAACAGTAAATAAAGTGAAGAAAGGTATCCCAATCCTTTTTTGGCAAAGGACATGCCAAAAAGATCTCTTATAATAGGCAAAGCATTCTTGAGGGCACACGGGAATTTCATCTAGTCACTTTAATCATGTTGGTTTGATTTACGTTCGCTACTTTGATAATTTGATATGTGGGTGGTCCAGTGCTTGGGTGTTGTTATTACTTGAACAAACCTCCCACTTATGATTAAGCGCCCTCACAAGCATCCGCAACTACGAGAAAAGTATTAAGATAAAATCTAACCATAGAATTAAACATATGGATCCAAATCAGTCCCTTACGGAATAGTGCATAAACTAGGGTTTAAAATTCTGTCACTCTAGCAACCCATCATCTAATTACTAGTCCACAATGCATTCCCTCAGGCCCAAATATGGTGAAGTGTCATCTAGTCGACATTGACATAACACCACTAAGGGAATCACAACATTCATATCATCAAAATATCGAACACATATCAAGTTCACATGATTACTTGCAACATGACTTCGCCCGTGACCTCAAGCACAAAAGTAACTAATCACAAATAATATTCATGCTCAAGATCAGAGGGGTATTAAATAGCATAATGGATCTAAACATATAATGTTCCACCAAATAAACCATATAGTAATCAACTACAAGATGTAATCAACACTACTAGTCACCCATAGGTACCAATTTGAGGTTCCAGTACAAAGATTGAACACGAGAGATGAACTAGGGTTTTGAGATGAGATGGTGTTGTTGGAGACGTTGATGAAGATTGGCCTCCCAAAGATGAGAGGATTGTTGGTGATGTAGATGGCTTTGATTTTCCCCTTCGGGAGGGAAATTCCCTCGACAGAATTGCTCCGCCGGAGGGCAAAAGTGCTCAGCCCAAGTTCCGCCTCGAGATGGTGGTGCTCCGTATCGAAAGTCTTCCTTTATTTTTTCTAGGTCAAAAGACCTTATATACCTAAAGATTGGCACCGAAGGTGGGCTAGGCTGCCCACCACCGACCAGGGCATGCCAGGCTAGCCCGCCCTGGTGTCTTGTGGGCACTAGGCAGCGCCCCTCTGGTAGTTATTTGCTCGAATATTTATTAAATATTCCAAAATAATTCTCCGTAAAATTTAAGCTCATTTGTAGATGTGCAGAATAGGTATCTCTGACATAGCTTTTTCAGGTCCAGAATTCTAGCTGCTGGCATTCTCCCTCTTTGTGTAAACCTTGCATATTGTGAGAGAAAGGCATTAGAATTACTCCATAACACATTATTATGCATAAAAACATTATAAATAATGATAGGAAAACACGATGCAAAATGGACGTATCACTATGCTTGTGGCCGTGATGCCAATATGAATTATGCTTATGGAGATGAACTTCTATAGTTCCTTATGTTAAGAACGAAATTGTTGCTATTGCACCCACACATGATAGTCCTATTATCTTTTTGAATTCTCCCAACTACACTATATCGGAGAAGTTTGGGCTTATTAAGGATTATATTATTGGGTTGCATTGTACCACTACACATGATGATTTTAATAGATATAATATGCATGTGGTTGTTTCTCATACTTGCAATTATTATGGGAGAGGAACTACAATAAAATTGCAAGAAACCGTTTATACTATACATTGGCCTATACTTGATGTGCATGAATTGTTCTTTTATGACATGTCGATGCATAGGAACAGAGTTAGACATCGTTGTTGCATGATATATATTACTTTGTGCTCATTAAAAAATACAAATCATTGTTAATTAAAATTGCCTTTGATACACCTTGGGATACGGGTGGATCAATTACTTGAGCACTTTATGCATAGCTTAATGGCTTTAAAGAAAGCGCTGCCAGGGAGACAACCCAGAATTTTTAGAGAGTCATTATATTCTGTTGTGTGCTCTTAAAAAGTTTAAAAACAAAAAAATATAGAGGGGAACCTAAAACTTTTTCAAAAAGAGAAGTGATTGGAAGGTTATTGCATTGTAGAAGGGAGGGTCGACCTTGAACAATTGTGTTCATGCTCACGGAAACAATGTAGAATTTTCATGGAAGTTTCTTACAAAAATAATTATCCCCTTGTAAAAATCCATTGTATTATAAAAATAATGTGCCAAGATTTGCCTTGTTTGGTATGTGCAGTGTAAAAACAGAAACTTTTGCTGTAGTGGGTGAATTTACATTATTTTACTGGAACGTGCAAAATTCTTAAATTTTTACACAGTACTGGTATGCAATTTTTTTTATTTTTCCTATTTTTTCAGAATTTTTTGAGTTACTGAAGTATATGTACCATCTGCATCTTTAAAGATTGTCCTGTTGTTACAGATTGTTACTATAGTTTCATTATTTGCGTATGTTTGAAATCTTGTTGAGCCCCTTTGACTTGGGGCCATAGAATTTTGATAGCATACAGTGGGTAATGACTGATTCTAATTATACAATAATGTTACAACAGTACATGATGCGATTTGATGTTATATGTACTAACCCTGCTAATAAAAAAGTTTGGTTAAGTTTTGTGTGGATGAAGTGTTCGAAGATCGAGGAGGCATTGATTTGAGAAGAATAAGGATAGGCAAGAGCTCAAGCTTGGGGATGCCCGAGTCACCCCAAGTAAATATTCAAGGAGACTCAAGTGTCTAAGCTTGGGGATGCCCCCAAAGGTATCCCATCCTTCTTCAACAATTATTGGTATGTTTCATTTTTGTTTTGTTCACATGATATGCGTAAATTCTTGGTGCGTCTTTTGTTTTTATTTTTCTCTTTTCCTTTTTGCACCATATTTGTATGAGATAGTCCTTGGTTGATTTATAGACTGCTCTTTGCACTTCACTTATATCTTTTGAGTATGGCTTTATAGAATGCTTCATGTGCTTCACTTATATCATTTGAAGTTTGGATGCCTATTTCTCTGCATAGAAAACCGTTATTTGTAGAATGCTATTTTTCTTCATTTTTATTTTTTAGACCTTTGGCAAGTATTTTGAGAAAGAATTAAAGTCATAAAATTCTACATAAAACTTGTAGATCACTGAGTATGATATGCTTGATTCCTTATGTCGGTGAAACCGATCACCTATGGGGTCACAAGGATCCCTTCTACGTTCGGTAGGGGGTTAGTTGCACGAAGAACAGGTCGAGCCGTTAGCACACGCGGGATTTTTATCCAGGTTCGGGCCACAGAGATGCGTAATACCCTAGTCCTGCTTTGTCTTGTTATATGTGTCTAGGGATTTTGAACTAGCTACGATGCGTGCTTTGTCCAAAAGTCCGAATCCTCTCTCTATGCGCCTCGGGCCTCCTTTTGTACACAATGGGGTTGCCACAGTGGCACACAGGAGGTGGCAATCTACAGTGGTACAAGCTTTTCACTCAGTCAATGTAGGACAAGCAGATTTAATGCGTTGCCTACGAGTCCTCTCACTTTATTGGGGACGGCAACAGAGGCCATCTCTGTCGGCGTTCTGGGAACGGGGGTCCCCAAACTTGCCTGCGTACAGCCTGCGGCGTGGCTCAAGGGGCGACCCAGCACGGCCCATCTTCATCAGCACGAGCTCAAGACCCTCGCGAGGGGCCAAGCCTCGCGGGGTGGACGACAGGAAGCTTCCTCAGGCACGGCCTCGTTAGGCTGGCTTGCGAGGAGGCGGAGAGATCAAGGCGGGGTACCTCACGAGGTGCCCATGACGCAAGCCATCATGACCAAGGGCGCCAGGCGGGCGCCAGCCTGCGTAGTGTCCTCCTTTCCTCTTTGGTGCAAAGGGAGCAAGCATAGGCGAGAGCATCAAGCAAAGGCATCTGTTTCGGTGCAACAAGACCAAGACCGTCGCAACGGCAGGAAGGAAGTCATTGTGGAGCCTAAGCCGGCGTCACCACCAGAGCCTTTGACAGGCGAGGACCAACTTTAGTCAGGATAAGTGTACTAGGTGTTCCCCTTCAAAATGGCCAATTGTTGGCGCCCTTCCCGCTCAATATTTGGGAAGAGGCCCAGGGCCTTTGCCTATAAATAGGACTAGCCACCCACAAGGTAGAGGACGATCTGGGAAACCAGCAGAAAGGGCGACTGAACTCCCCCTAGCAGTTCATCGCACCAGCCAAGAACAGACCCTCGCGAGGCTGTTCTTCCTTGTATTGTTCATTATCAGCCCAAGAGGCAATCCACCACACCACAAACTAGAGTAGGGTATTACACCACAATGGTTGCCCGAACTAGTATAAACCCTGTGTCTCTTGTGTTGTTCCTTTCATAGCTTAGATCCTAGCGAGGCGGCGAGGTGCAGGTAGGTAGAGGGTGAAATCTCCGCGCACACCCTAGTGTTCGAACCTAGAGGGTCTGCCGGAACCCGAAATCCGACATTTGGCGCGCCAGGTAGGGGTGTGCCGGAATTCGTCTCCCGCCGCCCTGTTGTTCACCGACCATCGCATCCATGTCAGATGCTCGTCGGGCCCGCGCCAAGCGCCGAGCCGCTCTCGCTTCCCGCGTCGCCCAGACGGCCCCCGTCGGTGGCCGCCCCCGCCGTTCCCCATCGCCTGCCGTCAACGCTGCCACCGGCCCGGCGGGGAAAGAGCAGCAAGCATCGTCCCAGCATCCGTCCGTGAGGCGAGACGGCCGCACCGCTACGCCCTCACTCACCCTAGCTGGTTCTTCATCCCGCACACTCCGCTCGCCCATGGAGGCTCGAGCTGCGCTCATCACGACAAACGAGCTCCTGCGCTACCGCCCAGTCGATGACGTCTACGAAGAGTGGCTTGACTGCGTCGCCGAGCTCGTCCGCGCCGTAGGGGGCTCCCCCGCGCCGTCCTTCTCGCTGCACCGCGCCCCGCCCTGCGCGGGCGATGAAGCTCCGAGGGCACCTCAGTCGCCTCCCCCTCAAAAAGGCGCCCTGGCCCCAAGGCGCGTGGCCCCTGGGCGGAACCCACTTCGTCTGGCGCCAGCGCAGCAAGAGCGGAGTTGCCAAGAGGTCCCTCGCCCCCAAGAAGCTGCCCGAGTGCTCCCTACTCCGGCCCGTCACGACCACGCTCCTGTTCCAGCATGCCAAGACCCCGCGCTGCTCCCAGCTGCAGCACATGGGGACCCGCAAGATCAAGCTCTTCGTCACCAAAGGCCCCCCGTGGCCACAGCAAGCTGACGCGCCTTCACCACCGAGCTGCGCAGCATCGCGTGGCCCGACAAGTTCAAGCCAGACCTGCCTCCTCGCTACGACGGCACGGCGGACCCTGCAGAGTTCCTCCAGCTCTACGAGCTGGGCATCGAAGCCGCCAACGAGGATGAGAAGGTCATGGCGAACTGGTTTCCCATGGCACTCAAGCACGGGGCCCGCACCTGGCTCCTGAACCTGGCTCCTGGCACGATCTCCTCCTGGGACGAGATGCGCACCCGCTTCATCACCAACTTCCAAGGTACCCGCGATCGGCCACCTGCCGTGAGCGACATGCGCCGCATCAAGCAGCAACCAGGGGAGACCCTGCAGAAGTACATCCAGCACTTCAACAACGCACGCCTCAAGATTCCCAAGGTGACCGAGGAGGCCATCATCTCAGCCTTCTCCGACAGTGTGCGTGACGTCAAGATGAAGGAAGAGCTGGCGATGCATGAGGATCTGTGCACTTCCTTGGAGCTGTTCAACTTGGCGACCAAGTGCGCCAGGGCTGAGGAAGGGCGCCTTTCCCTCCTCGAGCTGCGAGCCGCAGACCCAGAAGAGAAGAAATCCAAGGCCAAGGACGTGAAGCGCAAGGGGGCTGCCGTGCTCGCGGCAGAACCAGACACCAAGCGGGGCAGAGATCAACCCGAGTCTTCCAAGGGCAGCCGGTACTGTGTGTACCATGACCTCCACACCCACAACACCAACGAATGTCAAGAGCTCTGAGCCATGTGAGAAGGGAGGACCGGACGACGCCCCGACCACAACGATCGAGGCTACGGCCGAGGAGGAGGAAGGAACGCAGGACGCTGGGAAGACCGCGGCCCTCGCCAAGGGTGGCGCGATCGACCTCGCGAGGATTGCTGGCAGGATCAGCCTCGCGAGGGAGACTGGAGGGGTCAGCCTCGCGAGGATCGTCTGCAAGGAAACACATGCCTCCCTCCTCTGCTGCTGCAGCCAAGGAGAAACGAGGACCATCATCAGGACGAGGGGGCTGGGGGCTTCCAGGAGCCGCACGCGATCGCCTGCATCCTGGGCGGAGCTCAAGCCCCAGCCTCTGAATGCATCTTCAAGCAGTTCGCCCGCGAAGTGAATGCAGTCCTCCCCAAGCTCGAAGCCACGTGCCCTCTCAGGTGGTCAGCATACGCCATCATGTTCAGCTCAGCGGAACAGCTCAAATGAGCGGCCACAGCCGGAGTCCTCCCGATGCTTTGCTCCCCAATCATCAGCAACGTGCAAGTCACTAGGACCCTCATCGACGGCGGGGCAGGGCTCAACGTCCTGTCCGTGGAGACATTCAACAATCTCCAAGTGCCTTACAATCAGCTTCAGCCAACCAAGCCTTTCTCTGGAGTCACCGATGGCTCCACGTTTCCGATTGGGCAGGTCCGCCTCCCTGTCACCTTCGGGGCGCGTGACAACTACCACATCGAGATCATCGACTTCGACGTCGCCCACATTCGCCTGCCATACAACGCCATCCTCGGGTACCCAGCTCTCGCCAAGTTCATGGCCATGACTCATCACGGATACAACGTCCTCAAGATGCCAGGAAGCAGCGGAGTCATCACGGTGCCTTGTGAAGAAAGAGACGCAGTGTGCTCCCTGGAGCGAGCTTTTCAGGCCGCATCACTTGAAGACCCGGACCGCGGGAGCAGGAGGCTCCCTGAGACCGCTTCCACGAAGAAGAAGACATCGCCCGGCCCGACCCCTCAGGAGGCAGGCCCCTCAGGGTCTGCGCCTGCTTAGGGGGCACCTCCTTCTGTCTCATAGGAAGGCGCGCCCGGCGCCCTCCTCAAGCAAGTCTCGGGGGCTCCCTCCTGGAGGGCCACCGACCTTGCTAAGGTCACGAGGGAGGCGCTTGGGCACCACTTGGAGGCGTGTTTCAAAGCACGTTTCCCTCGGGAAGGAGCAAGGCAAGGAGGGCCAAACCCTCAGGAGTTCGTCAGTCAGATCACGCAGGAGTTGCAGGAGTCAAGAGTCATGAGTGGCAGCCGCCACTTACCCGCCGAAGCTCCCCACCCAGGCGAGGATGGTGGGCTATGCGTCTGCATCGACATCCAAGGGCTCAACCGAGCCGCCTCTCAGGAGCGCTTTTGGCCCTCACGCGTGAGGCGCTGCGAAGGCCCACCCCACAGCTACGTTCGCATGCCCTACGGCTTGCCGAACGCGGCCGCCACGTACCAGCGCCTCATGGGGAGCATCCTGGAGGCTCGGGAGGCCAGGCGTTCCGCAGTCCTGGCGGAGATGGAGATGGTCCACGAGGAGCCACCAGCGCCTCCGGAGCCTCCCGAGGCTCCTGGGCCTGGGGGCTCGTGAAGATCGGCTTCCGTAGCCCACGACGTCCGCTACTTCAAAACCCCTTCGTCTTCAACGCTGTCAGGTGACATCCTTCAAGTTTCGTTTCCAGCTGGGAGCGCCCCCCCAGGGGTGCATTATTCCCAGGCTGCGTGGGTCCGTCCCTGCGGCATGTATCCCCTTTTTACTTTATGTTCCTAGCTTACTTTGTTGGCGGCGCCCCTCGGGCTGCATCATCCCCAAGTCGCTCGGGTCAGACCCAGCGGCATGTACCCCTCTTGCGTTTATTTTCGGGCCATGCGTTCGACCCATCATGCTTGTTATTTGATGCCTGTCCACGACACCTCTTCTTCCTTCATGTCGGCCGCTTGCATGTTAAAGGGGGGGGTACCTGAGCATCGCGACTCATGGGCTCCTACTGGCGCTCCAGCCCTCACCCTCTGGCCTTGTCCATGGCATCGCGACCTGGCATACCAGCAACGGCTGAGACCCGCTCGAGGGACGGGACCCATGGACATAGAACGTCGGCATCTAACCAAATTTGCAGGAAAACATCACAAGTTAAGGCCCAGTGCCAGCTGCAACCCGCCTTGGGGTAGGTCCCCGTGAGTCCCACGCTGGCTCACGGGTGCCCAGATACACCTCGTCAGGCCCTACCGTGCCAGCCACGTGTCAGGGCGGGGCTGTACACGCCCTGGGGGCTCCTCCCGGAGGGGAGCCCCCTCCCACGCACCAGTGGAAGCACCATGCTCCGCGCTGGCTGACGACACTGCCGAGGAGCGGCTATGCCCGTACACATACGGAAGCGCTATGCTCCGCGCTGGTGATAAACAACTGAGGGTGGCCCCCGGCCGCATCAACCTCAGGGAGCCCAGAGCTTAGTGTCTGGCCTCATCACAACGCCTCCCGTCGGGAGTGCCACACGAGGGGGCTGGGCACGGGGGCTGCGCCTGGGTCACGCCCAGACGCACGCCACCCAGCCAGGCCCCTCGGGCCTCGTTCGTCGCACGTCCCTCCCCGAGCGGAGCCAAGGTACGAAGGCCATTTGAGCGTCAAGGGGGACTCCTGAGCATCGCGACTCAGGAGCCTAACTGGTCATGTAGCGCCTCACTCCTTAGTTCTGAAAGGCTAACGGCGGTTGAGATATGCGCGGGGCCGGGCTCTGCAGACGTAGAGTGGTAGATTCACCCACACATCTCACCTCCCTACTTGTGGTTCGTGCGCCAAGGGGAACTCCTGAGCATCGCGACTCAGGAGCCTAACTTGTCACATAGCCCCTCACTCCTTGGTCCTGTCCTGGTTTCTGGTCGGGGCTAACGGCGGCTAAGGTATGCGCGGGGCCGGGCTCTGCCGGCGTAGAACATAAGCAAGTAGGAAGGAAAATCACAAATCTCAAGGAATTCAAAAGCAAATATTACAGTCCATAACTGTTATCACAACACCAAACACAAGTTTAAACACCTCCCCGAGGCACGATGCATGTTGCAGGAGCCGAAAGTAGGACAGGAGCCACAACGGAGTCATTTGTTGGCGGCGGAGCTGCGCGGAGCGGGTTCGCCTTGTGAAGCCGCAGGACCGGCAGCGCCTTGCTTCGGCTTGGTGCTGAAGGCCCGGAACTTCGCCAGCATAGCCTCCGCACGACCCTTCATGGCCTCAATAGCGACAGCGGCAAGCTCGCCGCTCGCTGGCTCCAGCAGGCTGTCGAGGTCGACATCGGGATCGCGAAGATAGACGTGGGTAAGGACCCGCGTTAGCGCTACAGAAGACAAGACACGCGCCTCGGCCTCAGCTGTAGGGCCAAGGCCAAGGGTGACATCTTCAAGAGCACGAATCAGGAAGGGGAGCAGCTTGGCGGGGCCGTCCTTGGCGCCGGCCAGCGGGCTTTCCAGGCCGCTGTCGTAAAGTGACCTCAGCAAGGTGCGAGCCTTCACCTCCATCTCCGTCAAGGCCTCACGGTCCTCGGCGAGGACCCGCGCCTTGCCATCCAGCTCGACCTTCCTCGCTTCCAACTCCTACTCTAGTGCGCCCAGGCGGTCACGACACTTGTTAAGCTTGGCGTCTCGGTCCTTGACGGCCGCCTCGCGAGCCTTCATGTCTTCCTCCTTCTCTTGGCGAATGCGGGCCTCCTTGGCAAGCTGGTCCCACAGGCCCTACACCTCGCTCTCCAGCGCCTTACAGCGACCTCGGGCGTCGGCCACCTCCCCCAAGGCGGCGTCGCGAGCAGCCTTCGCCCCAAGGACGACCAGCTTATCCTCGTCGCAAGCCGTCAAGGCCTGAACCAGCGCCGCTCGAATCGAAGCGTCAGAGCGAATCTAGCCAGAAGCCAGCTCCAAGCGCCCGGCCACCAAGCAAGGGTCGGCGCCAAGAAGATCTTGCCGCAGCCGGTCCAGTTCAGCAATAGCACGATCTAGGACAGTGGGAGGAGTCGGAGAGACAGCAGTTGAGGGAGTAGGAGGAGAGGACGGCAGCGTAACCACAGCATCCTGAGGCGGGACCTGCTGCGCCCCAACAGCTGTGGCGGTGGCATCAGCAAGGATACCACAGGAGTCGCTTGGGCCATGGGGGCTGAGCTCACCCCAGCCAGCTCTACCAGGCCTCGCGAGGATAACCGGGCAGGAGAGGCCCGTGCCTTGCAGTCACCTTCTTTTGCGGGCAGAGGCGCTGCCCCAGGCGGAACCTCAGGAGCCCCCTTCAGCTTCTTCGCTGCAGGCGCCAGCCTAGCCAAGAGATACAGACATCAAGCCTCAGCGACAAAACAGGGAATAAACCAAGAATGAAGCACTTACTGGTTATCGCTCGCGAGCTCGAGCAACCTCCGGCCTTACTTGAAGCCCGAGAGCGGACTGTAGGGATCAGCCTCGAGAGGCTCGGGAGCAGGAGGCGCGTCTGCGGATTGCCTCGAAGCCGGGGCAGACCCGCGGGGGACCAGCCCAGTCCTGTCCTTCTTTGAGATTGGGGGCAAGCTCTCGCCACCCCGCTCGTCGCCATCCTCGTCGTCGCTCGGCAAGAGGCGGAGAGCGCGGGACCTGTGCCAGGGGAGGGGCGCTCTCGACTCCCCGTCGGTAGCCTCGGAGTCAGGCCCTTCCTCCCGCTCCTCTTCTTCCTCCTCTTCGCTGGAGTCGCCGGAGGACACGTTCACCGCCCCCAGGGCTGCCGGGTCCTCGGGAACCTCCGTGGGCACGGGCCCGTCCCCATTGAAGACGGGCATGGAGTCCACCGCCTGCTCCCAGTCATCTCGAAGGAACAGGGGTACAGGGGCACCCTCCAGCCTCGCCACATCTCCCCCGACCAAAGATTGGAGGACCGCGGCCAGATCTTCGTCGGCCAAGACTGCGAGGCTCGGGCGGGGACTCCACAACGGAAGCGAGTACTGACGAAGTGGGGCCACCTGGTGCTCCAGGAACTCCCTCAGGAGCGACGCACCGGTCAGCTTCGCCGCCGCCATGTTGCCCGGCCTCAGATCCGCGTCCATCTTCTCCAGCACCAGCTTCACACGGGGGTCCACGAGTCCCGTGTGAGACCAATCATCGGAGCTCGTGGGGTGCTCCGTGGGCAGAATCAGCCGAGGGTGGATGCTCCCAACATCTACCATGACCCACTTGCTCCTGAAGCCCTCAATCCTCTTCCCGGGCTTCGAGATGGCGTTGGAGCTGCCATACGCGACAAAGCTTGCGCACGCGGAGATGGGACCACGAGAGGTCCAGAGGGAGAAGTAGTGGCGCAGCAAGGCCATTGAGGGCTTCACCCCGACGTGAGCCTCACAATAGTAGGCGAAGATCGCCAAAAGAAGAACAGAGTTGGGGTGGAGGTGCAGAGCTTGCAGTTTGTAATGGCGGAGGAAAGAGAAGAAAAACTTAGAAAAAGGAGGCACCAGACCGGCAGCAATGGCGCTTACGAAGAGCGGATAGAAGGTACTCCCTTGGCCCTCGGGAAGGGCGGAGCCGGCCTTGAACACCTCTGCCCCGTTGATGCCTTGCGCTGCCACCATCCGGCGCACCCGGGCAAGGCTCGTCTCTGACACATTCGGCGTGTCTAAGGCGGGTGAGTACCAAGCTCCGGCCGGGGTCTGGCAAGGCGCCATGTCTTGCTAGGGCACACGGTCGAAGTAGATCTGAAGATTTCAGAGGCAGGAAGGAAGGGCGCAAGAAAGGGGATCTGGGCAATGACCGGAGGAAGCAAGGGAAGCAAAGCCTAGGCAGATGCCACTCTTTTGTCGATTCACGCAGTTGCAAAGGCACCCACGACCAACCAACCGCCACGCGGCGCCCGAGGCCGCAGGCTGTTAGGGCCCACGGCACTTCGCACTTGCCCCTTCGCTTCTCTGCTCAGCCAAGTCCGGGCGCGCCTTGGGCCCGAGGGCTATTGTCGGTGTTCTGGGAATGGGGGTCCCCAGAGTTACCTGCCTGCGGCATGCGGTGTGGCTGAAGGGGCGGCCCAGCACGGCACATCTTCATCAGCACGAGCTCAAGACCCTCACGAGGGGCCAAGCCTCGCGGGGTGGACGACAAGAAGCTTCCTTAGGCACGGCCTCGTCAGGCTGGCTCGCGGGGAGGCAGAGAGATCAAGGAGGGGTACCTCACGAGGTGCCCATGATGCAAGCCATGACGACCAAGGGCGCCAGGCGGGCGCCAGCCCATGCAGTGTCCTCCTTTCCTCTTTGGTGCAAAGGGAGCAAGCGCAGGCGAGAGCATCAAGCAAAGGCATCCGTTTCGGTGCAACAAGACCAAGACCGTCGCAACGGTAGGAAGGAAGTCATTGTGGAGCCTAAGCTGGCGTCACCACGAGAGCCTTTGACAGGCGAGGACCAACTTTAGTCAGGATAAGTGTACTAGATGTTCCCCTTCAAAATGGACAATTGTTGGCACCCTTCCCGCTCAATATTTGGGAAGAGGCCCAGGACCTTTGCCTATAAATAGGACTAGCCACCCACAAGGTAGAGGACGATCTGGGAAACCAGCAGAAAGGGTGACTGAACTCCCCCTAGCAGTTCATTGCACCAGCCAAGAATAGAACCTCGCGAGGCTGTTCTTCCTTGTATTGTTCATCATCATCCCAAGAGGCAATCCACCACACCACAAACTAGTAGGGTATTACACCACAATGGTGGCCCAAACTAGTATAAACCCTGTGTCTCTTGTGTTGTTCCTTTCATAGCTTAGATCCTAGCGAGGCGGCGAGGTGCAGGTAGGTAGAGGGAGAAATCACCGTGCGCACCCCAGTGTTCGAACCTAGAGGGTCTACCGGAACCCGGAATCCGACAATCTCATCCTTCGCCGCTCCTCCTCGCCTCGCCACACATCCGGGCCGACGAGGCATGTAGCGGCACACTGGCCAACCAGCTGCTGTGTAGCCGAAATGGTAGGCTTCCACGAAGATCTCCATGCCGCTACGCAGGCGCCAGCTTAGCTGGCATGCCTATTGACAAACTGGAGTGGTGGTGAAGTGGCGAAACCCTTGCCGGGTGCGGGTCTGGCCATGGACTAGCGATCGTCCCTGGCAAGGCTTGCCGGGGGCCTTGGAGTCATCCCCGACAAGGGTCTTGTCGGAGGTCTGCGTCTTCTGATCCCACGTGGATTCGTGGGTTGCCAATCTTTGTGAGGGGATGCATGCTACCAGGCATGTGCTCTCCAAATGTTGGTCTTAACATTGTCGATGGTGTCAGAGCTCCCAACCCCAAGGGTGGTGGCCCTGCTAGTCTCTTTGCAAGCTGCCCTGGCAAGGAGCTTGCTGGGGGCCTTGCAGGTCGCCTTGGCAAGGCTTGTTGTCGGGCGTGGCCCTTCTCGGATCCTCCTTCTTGTTACCTTGAGCGTCTGTTTGATATTCTTTAGACCTGTCCTGCCTCCTGCCGGCCTCCTCTACTTCGCTAAGCCTTGTTGTAGGTGCGGTTGCGACCGTCCGTGCATAAGTAAGGTGTACAGAATTACCCATACTTTTGTAGACCGACACCTTACAATAGTGCACCCAACAAGTTAGGGCACCCAACAAGTTGGGATGATCGCCGCCTCTAGATCTGCCTCCCCACCAGGCCAGACGTCGTCGGTGACACTTTTATCTATCAATAGAGACATGACCATCTACTTCTGTATGAGACTTATGTCTATTCTAGGTATGAGACGAATTACTATGTACTTCTGTATGAGACATATGCCTACTCTATTTTAGTACTTTGTTATCCGAACTACATCATATTTAGATAGAACATAATGCTCGTACAACAAGACAGTACAAACAACTAGATTGAACTACATCTAAACTAAACGGTACATACAACTTAACTTACAACATACAACATAAAAACTACATGAAGTCATCATCATCATCCTCCATCGATGCAGAACTCTTGTCGTTCGACAATGAAGAACTCTTGCCCTTCAACGATGAAGAACTCTTCCCCTTCGACGATGCAGAACTCTTGCCCTTCGACAACGAAGAACTTTTGCCCTTTGACGATGCAGAACCCGGAAACAGCGGCATGAAGATATCGTCTTCATCCTCGTTGTCGGCACTCCATAAAAAAGTATGCTTTGCTCCAAACATTGATTGCCTTCCATCCTTTGATTGCTGCTTCATCCATCTTCCATGTAACCTCAGAAGTTCTTTCTGTATCTCCTCAAATGTCCTGGAAGGCCACCCACACCTAATTAATGCATGAGCCAGCTCATTCAGTAGGTTGTCACCACTTATGAGTTCGTCCCACGAAACTAATATGTTGTCAACCCTGAAATCGGCGCCCAAAAGCAAAAGACATTTAGACATACCAATGTGAAAACTACGATCAAAAGGATATCTAGACATCTTAGCGAGACTACGAGACTACACTAGAATGCTTACCAACATTACTGTCAAGGGTGTTTTATAGGTTGAGAACACAAAGAAAGGTGGGAACTCGGTAGCGGGAAAATATGGCGGGAGGTACTGGCGGGAACTAGAGAGCGGGAAAAGATGGCGGGAACGAGCAAAGCGGGAAAATATGGCAGGAAGTAGAGAGTGGGAAAATTTGGCAGGAATGAACAAAGCGGGAAAATATGGCGGGATGTACAAAGCAGGAAAATTTGGCGGGAACGAGCAAAGCGGGAAAATATGGTGGGAAGTAGAGAGTGGGAAAATTTGGCAGGAACGAACAAAGCGGGAAACTATGGCGGGATGTACAGAGCAGGAAAATTTGGCGGGAACGAGCAAAGCGGGAAAATATGGTGGGAAGTAGAGAGCGAGAAATGGCGGCCCGCAATATAAGTGGGGATCTATGGGGCAAATATGGTGACATGCACCAGTCGGCCTACAGATGGTTGATTAGTCCTGTCGGCCAACAGCTAGCTGACAGGATCTTCACTCCTGGCCAATAGGCCATTCGGCCAGCAGCAGGCTGATAGGAAGCCAGTCGGCCTGCTATGGGTGGACGGTGTATTATTTTTGAAAATTATTTATCAGGCGTAATATTCCTGCAAATTATCAAAAAAATTGTATTATTTTTTAAAAAAATAGCATAAAAATTTACAGAGAATTATTTTGGAATATAAGTGATTTTTGGGAAGCAAAATCAACGTGAGACGATGCCTAAGGGGCCCACGAGTTCAAGGGGTGCACCCCCCTACCTAGCTCGCGCCTGGCAAGCTTGTGGCCACCCCGTATGTCGGTTGGAGGTGTCCTTCGGCTGCAAGGAATCTTATATCCGGATAAAAATCCTGTTAAAGTTTTAGCCCAATCAGAGCTATGGATCTTCGGATATTTAAG
>NC_041387.1:550713641-550724894 GCF_002162155.2 Triticum dicoccoides | reverse complement strand
GAGAGCGAGAGAGAGAGCGAGAGAGAGAGAGAGAGAGAGAGAGAGAGAGATCCAATCTTGGAAGGGCTCCCGCCCCTCCGCCACCATGGAGGCCATGGACCAGAGGGGAAACCCTCCTCCCATATAGGGGGAGGTCAAGTAAGAAGCAAGAGGATGGGGGCTCTCTCCCCGTCTCTCCCGGTGGCGCCGGAGTGCCGCCAGGGCAAGGATCGTGACAGCGATCTACAACAACGACCTTGCTATCATCAACACCAACTCTCTCACCCTCTTTGCAGCGGTGTAACACCTCTTCTCCCCGCTATAATCTCTACTTAAACATGGTGCTCAATAGTATATATTATTATCCAATGATATGTGGCTATCCTATGATGTTTGAGTAGATCTGTTTTGTCATGTGGGTTGATTGATGACCATGATTGGTTTGAGTTGTATGTTTTATTGTTGGTGTTGTCCTATGGTGCTCTCTGTGTCGCACAAGCGTGAGGGATCCCCGCTTTAGGGTGTTGTAATATGCTCATGATTCTCTTATAGTGGGTTGCCCGAGTGACTGAAACACAAACCCGAGTAAGTGGGTTGTTGCGTATGGGAGTAAAGAGGACTTGATACTTAATGATATGGTGGGTTTTACCTGAATGATCTTTGGTTGTTGTGGATGCTTGCTAGAGTTCCAATCATAAGTGCATATGCTTCAAGTAGATAAAGTACGTTAGATCATGCCTCTCCCTCATATAAAATACAATAATGATTATCAGTCTAGTTATCGATTGCCCAGGGACAAATAACTTTCTTGTGACAAAAAGCTCTCTATTAAAACTAACTTAATTGTTTCTTTATCTAAACAGCCCCTAAATTTTTTATTTATGTGATCTTTATTATATTGCAAGCTTATCCCTTTATACCTACAAAGTACTTCTAGTTTCATACTTGTTCCAGGTAAAGAAAACGTAAAGTGTGCGTAGAGTTGTATTGGTGATCGATAGAAATTGAGGGAATATTTGTTCTACCTTTAGCTCCTCGTTGGGTTCGACACTCTTACTTATCGAGAAAGACTACAACTGATCACCTATACTTGTGGGTTATCAAGACTATCCAGCACGCATCACTACAAAAAAATACACTTCCGTGATGATACGTGTTTGTCACAGTAGGTCGCGTTTTTTGTCATGCATGTACATCCATGACGATTTTATGAGAGAATCAAGATAGTCATACCTGTGCTGTCGTAGAAGTGTTCCATGACATTACCAAAATTATCATCACGGAAGTGTCCACTTCCATGACGATAAATCGTGCGTCACAGAAGTGCTTTCATCAAGGGTAACCGACACGTGGCATCCACCGTAACGAAACATCGTTAAGCTATCGGGTCGGGTTTTGGATCCGATAACCCATTAACAGCCCCGACCAATGGGGATTTTCCACGTATAAAATCATCATTGGCTGGAGGAGACACGTGTCGGCTCGTTGTTGGGACACATGTCATCCACTCATTGGACAGAAAGCACCTATGATACGTTGACACGTGGCACGACCCAACATAGGCCCATTCCTGTGGAAAGGCCGGCACGTTTGACTTGGTCAAAAGGTGACGGGCCGGCCCATGGAAAGCCTGTTAACGACATGTTTGCATATAGCCCATTTACAGCCCGCTTACCCAAGGCCCATTACGCCCTATCCGAATTAGGCCCAGTAGCGTCATTTGGGCCATCCAATATGATTCCAGCCCGTTTTCACTTCTGGCCCATGTATGGCCCATGACATCTTTCGGCCCATATGAGGCCCTATGTAACTCTTGGCCTATTAATGGCCCGTGGTGAAACTGGCCCACAATGAACAGTGTATCACTTTAGACCCATTAACGGCCCGTGGTGAAACTGGCCCGTAATGAACAGGGTATCACTTTACACCCATCAAGGGCCCGTTATTCAGTTGGGCCGTTTCCAGCCCATGTTATCTTTCGGCCTTCTTAGAGCCCATTTATTCTTGGGCTCATTTCCAGCATTCGTTTACTTACGGCCCGTTACTGTCATTTTCAGCTTGTGGGCCAAATTCAGCATGTGGTTACATTCGGCCCGTTTGTGGTCTGTTAATACATTGGGCCGTTTTCATAGCGTCATCAAATACAGCCTATTAACGATGGCCCGTTATGGCGGCCCATGAACGGATGATTCCAACTCTAGCCCGTTTACGGCCATAATGCGGCCTATTATTGGCCCATGTTTGGCCAATCGATCATACGGCCCGTATAAGGCCCATTGATGATACGGCCCGTAGTAGGCCCATTGTTTCTATGGCCCGTAGAAGGCCCAATGTTTCTATGGCCCGTAGAATGCCTATTGTTTCTACGGCCCGTAGAAGGCCCACTGTTTCTACGGCCCGTAGGAGGCCGAGTGTCACTACAGTAAATATTAGCCCATGGTTATTGTGGCCTAGTTTTAAAAAATAGGTTATTGCACCCAATAGAAAACCGCGGGAAAAGAACTGCACTGACTACAAGCAAAAAAATAAACAAGACAACAAGGAAATAAATAAGCAAGCAACTTATGCTAGGCTATCACGGCTATTACACATATTACATCCAATGGGCATCAAAGTTCACCACCAGTGCAAATATAGGGAACACAGCAGCATATAAACGCCGCAGCAAAACAAGTCCAGAACTGAAACCACTTCAGAAGAGTTCAAGAAACAATATCCTAGGTACCCATAATGCTGGCAAGATGCTTAGCAAGCTTATTAACTTTCTCTTGTTTCGCGCTTAAATCCTCCAGCGCTTACTGTTGCACAAGAAAGTACGCATCTAAATTCTGCAGGGACTTCCTCAGTCCTTCAGCTTCTTGCCGCAGCACAGCTGACTGATGCCTTTCAGCTTGTAGCTGAGACTAAAGAAGCAGAAGTGATTCAGGCAACGATTTCGAAGAGCTTGTGCGAGCAGTACTGGCCAGTAACTCGAACACTACATTAACGCAGGAGTGTGGGGTTTTCTCACTGTCTACAAGATCGTTTTTATCACCTTTCTTGGAGACCAACAAGGTTGTCTCACTATCTTGAACCTTATCTGCATTACTTTCTCTACCATTGCATAGTGGGGTGCTCTTCTCCAATATTCTGTTTGCATACTACAAGAGAAACAAGGAGACACATCACAGGTTTAGCTTGTAGTATACCAAACTCATTTTGGTAAACCGGTTCAGTAGTAAGGTGGACAGGATAACAGCATGAAACAAACATATATCTATGTACTACGGTCACTGTATTGTCCATATCATTCTAGTTTATGTTCCCTAATCAAGATAGAGACATAGTTCAACTCATATATTTTTAAGACACAGCAGCATAGACAGAATATAAGTGTGAGAAACTACACATCATTGGCAACACTTGTAATGTGCATCACATGAGAACATAACTGTTTATACAACTTAAACTGAAATCAACATAGGGCAAGAAGTTAGAACAACATATCTAAACTAAGCTGATGACATATAAGATGTATAATGTAAGCAATGCAATGCGCCATATGCATGATATGACCAACATCAGCATGCCAGGTTAGACCAAACACCTCAGGTGGTAAACAGGCATGGTCAGCTCCTTCTGAATCTCCATCTAAACAGTTATCTTCCTCTGGAATACAATATGGAAATGAAGGAGAGGGGGGCACTTCGCCCACCATGGAGCAGCGTCTGCATGACATTATATTCGCATGCAACAGTCTTCTCTTTTTCTCTACATGTTCAGGATGATTGTGTACAATATCTGACATGCATAATAAAAAAATAGTTAGATTTTGTAAGGCCTAAGGGGTGCAGGCAAAAATCAAGACTGATGGTAGCAAACGAGTGGATGGATCCAAAACTAATGATAGCAGGTAGATTATAGCTTCAGTTCAAAAAGATAGATAATGGATCATCTATTGTTTGTTGCCCCCCCAACATGAACCACATAGAAGACCCCAGATGAACTAGATAGTAGACAGATACTATTCGTTGCTGGCTCGATATGAGACCCATGGGCAATTCAAAACTCAAGATTGAACGATAAATTAGCAGGTAATAATAACTGATGTATAACGTAAGCAAACACGAAAGACTACGACCTCTCTTCCGGAACTGTGTAGTCCTCGGGTTCATCTGCTCAGTCGATGATGGTAATGCAGTTGGCGTGGCTGGCGGCAACGGGGAAGATGATCTGAGGCGGCGAAAGAAAGTCTGCAGGGGGGATCTCTGCTGCAGTGAACGCTTCTGTCGATGGTGCACCTCAGGTGGGGTGGATGACGGCACGACAGGAGCAGGACATAACACACAGAGTTTTCTTTGACGCCAATCTGAAAATGAAGTAAATCTGTAAGGGCTCCTTAGAATTGGAGGATTCTATAAACGCAAGGACAGGAAAAACACAAGAATAGGATAGGAATGCACGTGCAAAATAGAGCATTTGGAAACATAGGATTTCAGTCAACCTGGGTGTTTGGCTCACATGAATTGGAAGAACAGAGGAAAGGAGAAACAAAGTGATGCGACGACTGTACAACCTCTTTGGCATAGCCTTGTGGACCTCAGCATCATTGGGTTGGACGTGGAGGATGGTGATGATGCTGGTGTGACTGTCGGAGGCGGGGAAGAAGATCCGAGGCCTCTGGAAACGGCACCGAGGGTACTGCTCCACTGTGATGGACTGTTCCGTCGTTGGAGCAGCTCCGCTAAGGTGTACGGCGACGAGGCTGAAGCATGACAAGACAGACAACTTTAATCTGAAGTGGGACCCTAATATCATCTGCAATAGATGATGTAAAATACATCACCAAAAAGTGCTAGATGTAAAATGCATCAGCCGCGCCACGGCCGCTCCAACAGATGTTGTAAGTAATGTTCACTCTAAACTTAACTGAAGAAAATGAACTTCATAGTCGAAACTGAATTTTACTATCGAAACTGATTGAACTAGTAACAGAGCATAGCAATAGATGTTTAGGGCGTTCGAGCACTAGTAGCAGAGAAGCACTGATCTAAATCAGCAGACGCTCGAGCAGGGAACGCACTAGCAGAGAGCAAGTCGTGCAGTAGCACCGCGAGCGAGTGCTAAAGCAGCAACTCCTGTAGCTGTCGGAGGTCGTGCAGCAGCAGCAGTAGCGCAAGCAAGAGCAAGAGCAGAGCAGTAGCACGAACGAAAGCAGCAGCAGTGCAGCAGCGCGACCGACAGCAAGAACAGAGCCGCAGCACGAGCGAGAGCCGGAGCAGCTGTAGCTAGTGCCGTTGTGGAAGTCGCTGCCGAGGAAGCAACAACATGGGGGAGAGATGTCGTGGATGATGTGGCCGGCGACGGCGCCGTCGATGGAGACGCCATGTCTGCTCGGTACCGAGCACCGACAAACCCGTGAGATTGAATAAATGATAAAATGCAGCGGTGAGTGCAAAACCTCCTTGGTGGCACCGAGTTGGCCTCGGCTTCATCGGAGGAATTGGTGAGGGTGCTGCGGTTCCGGTGGGGCAGGTCAAGACGGCGCTGTGGGGATTGAGGTGGCGCGATAGACGAGGCGAACATCGGGGCAGCTCCTTGGAGGTGGAGGACGGGGCGGCTGATCTGGCGGGACGACGAGGTCGACAACGGATCCTCATCTGGTGCGGTGGATGAGGGACACCGAGCTGTTGCGGTGGACGACATAGTCGGGAAGAGTCTCCGGCTAGGCGGCGGTCGGGAGGCCGACAAAGGCGCATGTGGTTTCGCGGGTTTTGGCGGCCTCGGTGTACTAATGGGTGGGAGGGGGGAACCAAGCTTAGGGACGCGCTTGTCCGAAATGTAGGGTAAGTTACTAGCGTACCCCCACCAGTTATGACTCCACGACGTGGAACTTCATTTCCGGCTGAGGGGTAGAAGGGGGATTTCACGTGTCTGGGCTGCGGGAGCAATTTCGGATGAGGAGGGAGTTCTCAGGCGCGTCCAAATTTCAAGATAACAAGGCACAGCGCGGGTTGAAGAAGCGGGAGTTTCAAAGCAGGTGAGGCAAAAGATACTCGAGCTTGAAAAATTCAGGATAACAAGGTGCGGATTACTTGTTCGGCAGAACAAACTTAACATGTAAAAAAATCATACAAGACACAATAGAGTCATGTCCCCTTTTATTATATTGCTATAGATGCCATTGAAAAAACTACAAGAAAAATGTAAAAACAATCGGGAGAACAAGATTATCCTGCACAGTACCAAATCGATTCGCACTTCCCTCAACAACAACAAAAAACAAATCAATTCCCACCAAAGAAAGAGTAATGTCCCTTTTTATATGATTACAGATGCCATGATCTTGAATTTCAATTTTTGAATCCACGTTATGTTGAATTCGAATATATCATTAGGTGACCTTGTGGTTTATAATTGATGTAGTCGTACATTTCGATCTTCCATCATATATGAACATTTTACTCCACCATGTGAACATATATATTGTCGCCTACCATATGGACTAAATTTGAATCCATTTTCCTTACTTGAATACGATTGTTGTCAAGTTATACAATAATTTAAATATTATCCTGATAACAAAAGGACATGCATATAGCAGTAATTGATACGTCTTCAACGTATCTATAATTTTTGATTGCTCCATGCTACTTTATCTACTGTTTTAGGCAATATTGGGCTTTATTATCCACTTTTAAAATATTTTTGGGACTAACCTATTAACCGGAGGCCCAGCACAGATTTATTGTTTTATGCCTATTTCGGTGTTTCGAGGAAAAAGAATATCAGACGGAGTCAAAACGGAACGAAATCAACTAGAGAAGTTTTTTTTGGAAGGAAAGCCACCCGATGGACTTGGAGTGCACGTCAGGAGATACGGGAGGTGCTCACGAGGGTGGGGGGCGCGCCCTCCCCCCCTGGGTGCACCCCCCTGCCTCGTGGGACCCCCGTAGCTCCACCGACGTACTTCCTGCACCCATATATACCTACGTACCCAAAAACTTCCAGAACAGAACCTAGATCGGGAGTTTCGCCACCGCAAGCCTCTATAGCCACCAAAAACCAACCGGGACCATGTTCCGGCATCCTGCCGGAGGGGGGTCCCATCATCGGAGGCCATCTTCATCATCTCGGCGCTATCCATGACGAGGAGGGAGTAGTTCACCCTCGGGGCTGAGGGTATGTACCAGTAGCTATGTGTTTTGATCTCTCTCTCTCTCGTGTTCTCTCTCGTGTTCCTCTATGGCACGATCTTGATGTATCCCGAGCTTTGCTATTGTAGTTGGATCTTATGATGTTTCTCCCCCTCTAATCTCTTGTGATGAATTGAGTTTCCCCTTTGAAGTTATCTTATCGGATTGAGTCTTTTATGAGAACACTTGATGTATGTCTTGCGATCCACTTGATGTATATTTTGGTGATCAACTTGCGGGTTTCGTGACACTTGGGAACCTATGCATAGGGGTTGGCACACGTTCTTGACTCTCCGGTAGTAGCTTTGGGGCACTCTTTGAAGTACTTTTATGTTGGTTGGATGAATCTGAGATTGTGTGACGCATATCGTATAATCATGCCCACGGATACTTGAGGTGACAATGGAGTATCTAGGTGACATTAGGGTTTTGGTTGATTTGTGTCTTAAGGTGTTATTCTAGTATGAACTCTATGATGGATTGAGTGGAAAGAATAGCTTTATGTTATTTTACTACGAACTCTTTTATAGATCGATCCGAAAGAATAACTTTGAGCTGGTTTCGTTCCCTACCATAATCTCTATGTTTGTTCTCCACTATTAGTGGCTTTGGAGTGACTCTTTGTTGCATGTTGAGGGCTTGTTATATGATCTATCTATGTTATTATTGTTGAGAGAACTTGCACTAGTGAAAGTATGAACCCTAGGCCTTGTTTCCTATCATTGCAATATGGCATACGCTCACTTTTATCGCTCGGTACCTTGCTGTTTTTATTATTTCAGATTACAGAAACCTATATCTACTATCTATTTTACACTTGTATCTTCATCTCTTCGCCGAACTAGTGCACCTATACAATTTGCCATTGTATTGGGTGTGTTGGGGAGACAAGAGACTCTTTGTTATTTGGTTGCAGGGTTGCTTGAGAGAAACCATCTTCATCCTACGCCTCCTAAGGATTGATAAACCTTAGGTCATCCACTTGAGGGAAATTTGCTACTGTCCTACAAACATGTGCACTTGCAGGCCCAACAACGTCTACAAGAAGAAGGTTGTGTAGTAGATATCAAGATCTTTTCTAGCGCCGTTGCCGGGGAGGCTAGGTAAAGGGTACTGACACTCCGTCAACTAAGATCTTTTTTGGCGTGGTGAGTGCTTGAAGGTATATCTTTAGATCTTGCAATCGAATCTTTTTGTTTCTTGTTTTAGCACTAGTTTAGTTTATAAAAGAAAATTACAAAAAAATGGAGTTAAGTTTGTCTCATATGCTTCATCTTTTTAATATCTTTTGTGAGTATGATGGAAAGGATAATTGTGCTCAAGTGCTAGAAGAAGAAATCTCTAAATTGTTTGGCACTAAATCTTTGAATGATGAGCATGATTGCAATGTTGTTAGTACGAATTCTTTGAATATCCATGATGCTAATGATGATTGCACTAGTTATGATGGAAATGCCTCCTATAAGCATGTCAATTTTTGTGGAGTGCATTGGGCTTGCAAGGACACACCAAATAGCGAAGATAGATATTTCAAGAGGCATATGTACTTAGAAACCAAATTGTTGCAAGAAGAGCTAGATGAATGTGCTGAAAGATTCAATATTTTTCGTGCTCCTTGTGAACTTTGCAATGAACGTGGTCATTTAAAGCTCCAACGATATTTATTTCATGATCAAGTCATGTCCAAATATTGTGATAATTTGATTACCCTTGAGCATCATAAAGAGCTTAGACTTCTTTTGGGTTATGAAGAAATGAAACGTATAACTGAGGGTATTCCAAAATTTAATCTTGATAAAATTCTTGATTTTGATCTAGAGAATATTTATATGTTTTGTGTGGACAATTGTATTGAAAATCCTTATATTGCCAATTACCTAAGGAAAAGAAAGCAAATGGAAGATGATGAGAATACTAATGAAAGGGAAGAGGCTTCCCAATCTCCTCCTATTATTTCTTATGATGAATCAGGTAACGAGGAGGAGCTTTCTATTCAACTAATCTCATCAATAAGGAGCTCAAAGAGGAAGGTTGAACCTACACATAATGTGAAGAACAAAAACAAAAGAAGGAGCAACAAAGGTAAAAAGGTATCCCTCCCAAAAGATGTTGCTCCTACTACTACTTGTGATGATGATAATTGCTATACTATTGGTGCTATCCATATTTTTAATGATGAGAGTGATTATGCTTATGATATGAAAGGGCCCAAGCTTGGGGAAGCTATGTTTGATGAGGATGAAATATTTGAGAATATATTTGCTGGAATTAATGTTTGTCCCAAGCTTGGGGATGCTACGTTTAGCGAAGATGATATTTTTAGCATCCCAAGTTTTGATATGCAAAGTTGTTGTGATGATAGAATGCCTCCTACGTATGATGATTATATTGATGAAAGTGGGTTTGGAAGAGTGTCAACTTTATTTAGTGATTCCACTATCTTGGGAGAGGTTTCAATCGATTATGATGAGAACGAAGTTGCTACTTATGATGATTATTGTGATAAAACTTATGCTATAAAAAGTAGTGATGATTATATTTACAAATCTTGTCATGATTATGATTACCCTTTTTCTGAACATTACTCTTTTAATGTGGAAACAATTTTTAGTGTTCAAGTCTCTTATGATACTCCTACTATTCCGAATTAGAAGAATTCTGCTTATGTTGAGAGTAGTAAATTTTCTATGCTTGTAGATCATGAAAATAATGCTTTAGGTGCTGGTTATATTGTTGAATTCATTCATGATGCTACTGAAAATTTTTATGAGAGAGGAACATATGCTTGTAGGAATTGCAATAATATCTAGTTTCCTCCCTATGTGCTTAAATTCTTGAAGCTATGCTTGTGTTACCTTCCTATGCTTGTTGATTATTGTTCCCATAAGTTGTTTGCTCACAAAATCCCTATGCATAGGAAGTGGGTTAGACTTAAATGTGCTACTCATATTCTTCATGATGCTCTCTTTATGTTTCAATTCTTATCTTTTATGTGAGCATCATTGTCATCATCATGCCTAGCTAGAAAGGCATTAAAGAAAGGCGCTTGTCGGGAGACAACCCAATATTTACCCTTACTGTTTTTGTGTGTCCACATGATTATGCTACCGTAGTAATCATGTTTTATAGCTTTTGTTTCAATAAAGTGCCAAGTAGAACCTTTGGGAAGACTTGGGTGAAGTTTATATGATCTTGCTGTAGAAAACAGAAACTTTTGCGCTCACGAGAATGGATGCCATTTTTTACTAGAGAGTGATTTTAGGTTGATTCTTTTTGAAGATGATTAATAGACAAATTCCTCAGGCTCAGCAATTTCTTTAAGAACTTTTGGGGTTCCATAAGTATATGTTTGATACAGATTACTACAGACTGTTCTGTTTTTGACAGATTCTGTTTTCATTGTGTTGTTCGCTTATTTTGATGAATCTATGGGTAGTATTAAGTGGTATGAACCATAGAGAGGTTAGAGTACAGTAGATATTGCACCAATATGAATTTATAATGAGTTCATTACAGTACCTAAGTGGTGGTTTTATTTTCTTATACTAACGGAGCTTACGAGTTTTGTGTTGAGTTTTGTGTGGTTCAAGTTTTCAAGTTTTGGGTAAAGATTCGATGGACTATTGAATAAGGAGTGGCAAGAGCCTAAGCTTGGGGATGCCCAAGGCACCCCAAGGTAATATTCAAGGACCACCATGTGACGCCCGGGTAATCAAGCTACAGTAATCTCTACTTATGACGCCATGTCACCTCCGTTACTGTCGCTAATCTCGCGTTAATTCAAAACGATTCGAATTCAAATTTGGATTTTTGGCAAACAAACAAAGTTTTCAAACTTCAAAACAAGCACGTTCGGACCGTGTCAAATATTGCATAGATAATTATCGTGAAATAAACACATTTTTATAAAAGGCCTAAATAATTTAAAATTATTTAAAACAGAAAAGTAAATAAATAAAAGAAAGAGACTAACAAAAAAAAGAGGGAACCCCCTCCCTCGGCCTACTGGCCTAGTTGGCCGGCCCATTCGGGCGCAGGCCCAACCGGCCACCCCCCTCCCCTTATCCATCCCCCCCGAAACCCTAACCACCCCGTCACC
>NC_041387.1:550711973-550713376 GCF_002162155.2 Triticum dicoccoides | reverse complement strand
CCTGCGCGCCCATGGCCGCGGCCGCCTGGTGTTGTCCCCTGGCGCCCCCTGCTCGCGATGCTCCCCGTGCCGCGCCTGCCGAGCTGTTGCGCCGCCGCTTGCCTGCTCCCGCATCTCGCTCTGCCCCGCCGCCAAGCATCACCGTCGTCCCCGCGCCGTGAGGCCATGTCCGGCCACTTCGTCGTCGTCCACTACATCGTCATCGAGAAGAAGAACGAGCTGGGATGCGCCAAGTCAAGCAGATCGACTTCAGCTACCCGCTTCAGCCGCCGGCGTTCGTCATCGGCTACTCGAACCCCTGCTGCTCCTAAGCTTTCGCAGAGCCTCCATGAGCTCCCTATGTGAGCTTCGTTCGTTTTTCTTCTCCCTACTACTCGAGCCCCTACTGCTGCTTGCTGTTGACGTTGTCGTCGCTCCGGTCGTCGCCTCGCCCACTGGACCTCACCGCTGCCCGCATGGCACGCCATCGCGCGCGCACACACACGCGCCACGGTCCCGCTGCTCGCCCGTCTCCAGCCTCCTCCGCTCAGGGCCGCGGCCCCGCTCCTAGCACCCCCCCTCGCCTCCGCCCGTCGTGGCACGGCTGGCCGCGCCGGCCTGCCTCGTCCTCGGTGCCCCAGCGGCCTCGTCCTGCTCTGCGGGCGAATGCTCGCTCGGGTGCGGCCGCACCCGGCGCCCACTAGCGCCCGAACCCGCTAAGGCCCCTTGGGGCCTATGACATGTGGGGCCCAGCCCCCAGAATGTTTTAATAAAAAAAGGAATTAAAATAATAATAATAATAATAATAATAAATATTAAATAAATAAATAAATAAATAAATAATAACTAAAATAATTAAAATATTAATTAATTAATTAAGTAATTAATTAAGTAAATTAATCCTGATTAGATTAACCTAATCCCTAATTAAATTAACTAATCTGTAATTAACCTAAACAGAGAATGACAGGTGGGTCCCACTGGACCCACACGTCAGGTTGACCAGGTCAATGGTCAACGTTGACTGCTGACATCACTCTGATGTCATGCTGACGTCATCATTTACTATTCTGGATAATGTTGGATTAAATAACTAATTGAATTCCAGAAATTAATAAAATCTTTAGAAAATCATATCTTTTAATCCGTAACCCGGATTAAAATATTTTCAACATGAAAGTTGCTCAAAACAACGAGACGAACCCGGATACGCAGCCCGTTCGTCCACCACACACCCCTAACATATCAAACACGCAACTTTCCCCCTCCGGTTCATCTGTCCGAAAACACGAAACACCGGGAATACTTTCCCGGATGCTTTCCCCCTTCGTCGGTATCACCTACTACCGCGTTAGAACACGTCTAGCTCTGCTTGTTGTCCTGTTATGCACTTGCTTGCTATGTATTTACTGTTTCTCCCCCCC
>NC_041387.1:550705361-550711671 GCF_002162155.2 Triticum dicoccoides | reverse complement strand
ATATCGCCTATTCTCCTCTATACTGCTTGCATTAGAGTAGTGCAGCATGTTACTGCTTTCCGTTAATCCTATTCTGATGCATAGCCTGTCATTGTTGCTACAGTCATTGATACCTTACCCGCAATCCTAAATGCTTAGTATAGGATGCTAGTTTATCATTATGGGCCCTACATTCTTGTCAGTCTGCCTCGCTATAATAATGGGCCGTGATCACTCGGGAGGTGATCACGGGTATATACTTTACATACATACATACTATACAGATGGTGACTAAAGTCGGGTCAGCTCGAAGAGTACCCGCGAGTGATTCACGGATTGGGGGCTGAAAGGACCATTGTCCCGACGGCCCTCTGTGTGGATCTTTGTGGCGGAGCGACAGGGCAGGTTGAGACCGCCTAGGAGAGAGGTGGGCCTGGCCCTGTTCGGCGTTCACGGATACTTAACACGCTTAACGAGATCTTGGTATTTGATCTGAGTTGGCTACGAGCCTATACGCACTAACCATCTACGCGGGAGTAGTTATGGGTATCCCGACGTCGTGGTATCAGCCGAAGCACTTCGTGACGCCAGCGACTGAGTGGCGCGTGCCGGATTGGAACGTAAGCCTGCTCTTGTATTAAGGAGGCTAGTTCTGCTTTCGGCCGCGTACGCAACGTGCAGGTGTGCTATGGGCGATGGGCCCAGACCCCTGTGCGCTTAGGTTTAGACCGGCGTGCTGGCCTCTCTGTTGAGCCTAGGTGGGGCTGCGACGTGTTGATCTTCCGCGGCCGGGCATGACCCAGGAAAGTGTGTCCGGCGAAATGGGATCAAGCGTGCTGAGTAAGTTGGTGCACCCCTGCAGGGAAGTTAATCTATTCGAATAGCCGTGATCTTCGGTAACAGGACGACTTGGAGTTGTACCTTGACCTTATGACAACTAGAACCGGATACTTAATAAAACACACCCTTCCAAGTTCCACAGACAACCCGGTGATCGCTTTTCCACAGGGCGACGAGGGGAGGATCGCCGGGTAGGATTATGCTATGCGATGCTACTGGAGATGCTACTGGAGATGCTACTTGGAGATGCTACTTAGAGATGCTACTTGGAGGACTTCAATCTACTCTCTTCTACTTGCTGCAAGTCAAAGGCTGCCAGAAGCGTAGTCTTCGATAGGACTAGCTATCCCCCTCTTATTCTGGCATTCTGCAGTTCAGTCCACCGATATGGCCTCCTTACACATATACCCATGCATATGTAGTGTAGTTCCTTGCTTGCGAGTACTTTGGATGAGTACTCACGGTTGCTTTCTCCCCACTTTTTCCCCTTTCCTTTCTTTCTGGTTGTCGCAACCAGATGCTGGAGTCCAGGAACCAGACGCCACCATCGACGACGACCCCTACTACACCGGAGGTGCCTACTACTACGTGCAGCCCGCTGACGACGACCAGGAGTAGTTAGGAGGATCCCAGGCAGGAGGCCTGCGCCTCTTTCGATCTGTATCCCAGTTTGTGCTAGCCTTCTTAAGGCAAACTTGTTTAACTTATGTCTGTACTCAGATATTGTTGCTTCCGCTGACTCGTCTATGATCGAGCACTTGTATTCGAGCCCTCGAGGCCCCTGGCTTGTATTATGATGCTTGTATGACTTATTTTATTGTAGAGTTGTGTTGTGATATCTTCCCGTGAGTCCCTGATCTTGATCGTACACATTTGCATGCATGATTAGTGTACGATTGAATCGGGGGCGTCACAAGTTGGTATCAGAGCCGACTGCCTGTAGGAATCCCCCTTTCCAACTCCTTGGCCGAAGTCGAGTCTAGTCGTTGAAAAACTTTTACTAACATGGCTGTGTGGCCCATGGGCCCACGTCGCCATCGGGTGGTAGTAGGATCTTTTACTCCTCGACCTATACTCTGGGACTCTGATCTCTCTACTATTCGGGTTAAATGAATTTGCTAACTCTAAGATTAGGATCTCGTGATCGCATCCACCCGGAGAGCCCCTTACTCCAGAGGATCGCCTGCTACATCAGAAGATTCCGAAGATACTCTTTGATGTTCTCTCGAGACTTTGTGCCCATCACTTTTGCTATTCCTGACCACCGACAAATCCGTATGGCTAACTACTTACACTTGCCATTCATATGATCATCCCCCATTGATCTTGTTATTACAAGATACCCCGAAGTTTTCTCTATTGTTCTGAGAATACTTTGTGCCTACTGCCTAGCAGTTCTTTGCCACCTGAATACCCCTTTCAAATAAATTCTCGCACTTATCGAGTATCCGCTCATCCCCCAGTTGTTCATGTGTTACACAAAAGTCTTCGAAATACCACCCGATATTCCGAAAATCCTCAGCAACCTATTGCTCTGGAATTTCTTGTTTGCTTTCATTATGATTAATCCCATAAGTATAGAAATCTTATTGACATTCCTTGTCATTATCATTTTGAGTCTGTTGACTCAATATGTTGCGAATACACGCAATCATCATTGATCCTTATAAATTACCTTTCCGGCTGAGCTTCCATTCTTTTAACTGGAATTGTTTCTCGACCAATCCAATTGTCGTTGATTGTACCCTAAGGCTATTCAACTTATCCATCCCTAATCAGAGCATTGCTTTTGATCTCTTGATTTGGAAATCATAATTCCTTTGCATTTGACAATTGAGTTAGTCAGTTGTTTCTATAATTTGATCTCCTTGCATTCTTCTTCCTCTAGTTGAGTACCGATACTCGTATCAGATCCTTTGTGGACCATCAAGTCCTTTGTTGGATTGTTATCCGACAGTGTCCTTCACATTTGATCACCTTGTGAGTTCTTCCCCTGATACATAATGCCTTTGTTAAGTTGTATCCTCTGCTTGGCCAACCATGCTCTGCTTTCGGGCTTGCGTTATTTACTCTTGAAACTTGTGGTATATGTTTCTAAGAAGCCCCTATGGGTTGAACATATGCCTTCTCTAAACCGTGTGAACCCGAAAGTTTTCACGAGTCATACTCTTCTGGTGCTTCACCAGATAAAATTTCAACACTGCAACTTCATCGAACGTGAGAAGTGAATGAAAGGTTATGCATTGGAGAAGTGGGAGTCGACCTTGAACTTGTGTTCATGCCCATGGACACGGTGTAGATCTTATCATTAAAGCTTCTCTTAAATAAATTATTCCTTTGGTATAAGTTCATCTTATATCTAGGATCTGGCCTTTTGCAACCGTGGTTCCGACCATGATTGTTCTTCTTTGATCTCATTTCTCGGACAAGTTAAAACAATTGTCTTCTATGGATCAATATACCAGTCCAACCTTTACTTTGATCTTGTGTCGAGTATTACCCCCCCTGGTATCTCGAGATTATCATGGAACTGCATAACTCCTTATGAGTTCTTCATCAAGTGCTACCTTCCCACTGATTCCAATTTTTCACGGGCTCTGAGTTAATAAACACTCAAAGACACCGATAACGGAACCGAGTCCGCACTACGGTACAACAACTCTTCAGTAAGCTTCTATAAGTACGAGTTTGTACCCGATCACGCCATTCCTAGCCTGTTTGGTTATATCATTGTCGTGATGATTCTAACGGTGCTACCTGGTCCTTATTCTCGAAGCACCAATTTTCAACGATGAACTAACCTTACGTCGATTTTCCTCATCATACCCTTTCACCTTAAACAACAAGCTTGAGTTCGAGTTTGTGTCGTAACTGTGGTTCCAATAACCTCTTGCTTCATCATTCCTTTGACTTGATGTCGTCGCTGATTGACTACATCTGCATGAAATCTCTCGACAATTGTGTCATGATCATCATCAACCTTATGAGCTCTTCCAGGAATTCAATTGAATTCATGATGGGTAATACCATCCTTGCCCCTCGATAATTCCTGTTCTCATCGACCACTTTATTGCCTTCCGTTCAACACAACTTGTTCGTGTTTTGTGTAAACCTTGAGTTCCTTGCTATCCAGCAATTGTTCTTCTTTACCTTGGAGTATTACCATCCTTTATGTCAAGAATGTTCTGAGATTTGTTCCACCTCTTGAGAATTCTTGACATAGAAATACTTCTCACCACCACTATTCTTTCTTGGTCCCCGTGTTAATTCCAACGAGTGAACGGTGTTGTTTGGATTCTTTCCTTCTAGCAACCCTATTTTTTTTGAAGTTAAAGGTCGAAAGTTCATTCTTAGGCTATTGATTATTGAATCACCATTCTGACATTGGTCGTGCAACCCAACCCATAATTCGGGCGCACCTTTCAACCAATGTTAATTGTGTATGTTTACCTCGAGCATACTTCCTTATATCATTTGATCTGACAAATGTTATCTCCTTGTTCACTTAATTGTGTAAATCCATCTTTTGGGAATCTCGGTGAATTG
Organism: Triticum dicoccoides; assembly: GCF_002162155.2. NCBI lineage: Eukaryota > Viridiplantae > Streptophyta > Magnoliopsida > Poales > Poaceae > Triticum > Triticum dicoccoides. Next base: position 550,707,306 of record NC_041387.1, on the reverse strand, counting down.
CCGTTGAGTTCACCAGACACCTCCTTGTCCTCTCCTTGGTTTAATGATGAACTATTGCTTCAGAAACCCGCTCCCATAGTACATTTCTCGAGGATCTTGCAATGTCATTTCGACGATTTGTGTTGCACCTTTTTCCTCTCGGACCCCCTGAGTCTGAGGTTTCATGACACCAATTGGATATGAATCTCGGTCAGATATGATGGTTGGGACAACTTTCCAAGAGTTATGATGTTGATCCTTTGATGACCCGGTAATGTCATGCCTAGCACCCCCCCCCCCGGCTGGAGGACCTATCAATATAGATTCCCTTTCAGCAAGGTTATCCATTCATCCATGAGGAAATTGTAAGACTTATTCTACAAGTTATTCCTGATGGATCCTTCGTGTTTCCAAAGTCTGATCTTCACCTGAAGACCATGTCAATGCTATCTCGAAGCATGTCAATGGTACTCCGATTTTCAACAGGAACATTTGAAGCACGATGCTAAATTTTATTTATCATTTATCCTAACACCGTTGTATGGGTAATATCATGAGATTCCTCCCCCCCCCCCGTACCTAAAGAGTTGTCTACATTATATCCTGCCACGGATATCATGCTCTGCCTGTCCTTGGGAAGGATATATCCCTGAAATATGTGTTTAGACACATTTTCCTTTCCATTGTTCTGTTTAATATGATAATGATATTTTACTTTCCATTGGTTGTTTGAACCTTTCTTGTGATCTATATGATCTAAGCAGCAATATTCTACTGCTTATGTAAACTCCTCGGTGTGCAATTCTGTCAGTAAGACCCTGTTACTATTGTTGATGACATTCCGGTAGCCACCGATGGACGAGAACCTTGCCTATTGGTCCGCCTCGTTCAACGAGCAGGAAAGTGGTTCTCTTCGTCCCTCGCCCTTGGTACCAACGTTGATGCCGACATAACTGACTTGGTACTCTCTGACATGCCTTGCTATCATGACCGTGAAAGATGTCACTGCTCCTATTAAAAAAAACCACATGGTGGGCCCATAACCCACAGTTCCACAGGATCGAAGCCTAACTGTCCTGTACACCCCGTATTCCCAAAGTTATTCCTCACGCGTGGCCTCGTATGTAATTCACGGGCCACTGTCCTAGTGATCTATTCTGGTATCAGACGCAATACTTACTCTCGCTACTCTGAACCCCTTTCTCACTCTGGTTCAGGCTTCGAGCAACTATCTATTCTCTTGGAGCCTTTTATGGTACCTTCGTACCTTACTCTCGAGGTATTTCATATGTTCAACTCGAGAGATAATCTTATACTCATTCATGGGTTAACCCCAGATTGTTTCCCTCAACAGCATTATGTCGTAGTGTGTTGCCCCTTATCCTTTCGTCCGTACGATGGAGTTCCCGAAGAAATGATGACAAGTTTATCATGATGCTTTGGAATAAAGAATTGAAGACATCAATGAAAGGGATTAACTTCTTCGAGAAGATCCGTTAGAATTTCGTAACCAGACCTTTCCCCCTTACTCCCCTCTTAAATCTCGGGACGAGATTTCTTGTAGTGGAGGAGAATTGTGACGCCCGGGTAATCAAGCTACAGTAATCTCTACTTATGACGCCATGTCACCTCCGTTACTGTCGCTAATCTCGCGTTAATTCAAAACGATTCGAATTCAAATTTGGATTTTTGGCAAACAAACAAAGTTTTCAAACTTCAAAACAAGCATGTTCGGACTGTGTCAAATATTGCATAGATAATTATCGTGAAATAAACACATTTTTATAAAAGGCCTAAATAATTTAAAATTATTTAAAACAGAAAACTAAATAAATAAAAGAAAGAGATTAACAAAAAAAAAGAGGGAACCCCCTCCCTCGGCCTACTGGCCTAGTTGGCGGGCCCATTCGGGCGCAGGCCCAACCGGCCACCCCCCTCCCCTTATCCATCCTCCCGAAACCCTAAC
>NC_041387.1:550656651-550704972 GCF_002162155.2 Triticum dicoccoides | reverse complement strand
GCGCTCGTCCCCTGCGCGCCCATGGCTGCGGCCGCCTGGCGTTGTCCCCTGGCGCCCCCTGCTCGCGATGCTCCCTGTGCCGCGCCTGCCGAGCTGTTGTGCCGCTGCTTGCCTGCTCCCGCATCTCGCTCTGCCCCGCCGCCAAGCATCACCGTCGTCCCCGCGCCGTGAGGCCATGTCCGGCCACTCCGTCATCGTCCACTACATCGTCAACGAGAAGAAGAATGAGCTGGGATGCGCCAAGTCAAGCAGATCGACTTCAGCTACCCGCTTCAGCCGCCGGCGTTCGTCATCGGCTACTCGAACCCCTGCTGCTCCTAAGCTTTCGCAGAGCCTCCATGAGCTCCCTATGTGAGCTTCGTTCGTTTTTCTTCTCCCTACTACTCGAACCCCTACTGCTGCTTGCTGTTGACGTTACCGTCGCTCCGGTCGTCGCCTCGCCCACTGGACCTCACCGCTGCCCGCATGGGACGCCATCGCGTGCGCGCACACACGCGCCACGGTCCCGCTGCTCGCCCGTCTCCAGCCTCCTCCGCTCAGGGCCGCGGCCCCGCTCCTCGCACCCCCCCTCGCCTCCGCCCGTCGTGGCACGGCTGGCCGCGCCGGCCTGCCCCGTCCTCGGTGCCCCAGCGGCCTCGTCCTGCTCTGCGGGCGAGTGCTCGCTCGGGTGCGGCCGCACCCGGCGCCCACTAGCGCCCGAACCCGCTAAGGCCCCTTGGGGCCTATGACATGTGGGGCCCAGCCCCCAGAATGTTTTAATAAAAAAAGGAATTAAAAAATAATAATAATAATAATAATAATAAATAAATAAATAATAAATAATTAAAATAATTAAAATATTAATTAAGTAATTAATTAAGTAAATTGATCCTGATTAGATTAACCTAATCCCTAATTAAATTAACTAATCTGTAATTAACCTAAACAGAGAATGACAGGTGGGTCCCACTGGACCCACACGTCAGGTTGACCAGGTCAATGGTCAACGTTAACTATGACATCACTCTGATGTCATGCTGACGTCATCATTTACTATTCTGGATAATGTTGGATTAAATAATTAATTGAATTCCAGAAATTAATAAAATCTTTAGAAAATCGTATCTTTTAATCCGTAACCCGGATTGAAATATTTTCAACATGAAAGTTGCTCAAAACGACGAGACAAACCCGGATACGCAGCCTGTTCGTCCACCACACACCCCTAACATATCAAACACGCAACTTTCCCCCTCCGGTTCATCTGTCCGAAAACACGAAACACCGGGAATACTTTCCCGGATGCTTTCCCCCTTCGTCGGTATCACCTACTACCGCGTTAGAACACGTCTAGCTCTGCTTGTTGTCCTGTTATGTACTTGCTTGCTATGTATTTACTGTTTCTCCCCCCCTCTTCTCTCTGGTAGACCCCGTGATGATGCTGATGCCCCTGTGTTCGACTACATCGAAGATGACCCCTCCTTGCCAGAGCAACCAGGCAAGCCCCCCCCTTGATCACCAGATATCGCCTATTCTCCTCTATACTGCTTGCATTAGAGTAGTGCAGCATGTTACTGCTTTCCGTTAATCCTATTCTGATGCATAGCCTGTCATTGTTGCTACAGTCATTGATACCTTACCCGCAATCCTAAATGCTTAGTATAGGATGCTAGTTTATCATCATTGGCCCTACATTCTTGTCAGTCTACCTCGCTATACTATTGGGCCGTGATCACTCGGGAGGTGATCACGGGTATATACTTTACATACATACATACTATACAGATGGTGACTAAAGTCGGGTCAGCTCGAAGAGTACCCGCGAGTGATTCACGGATTGGGGGCTGAAAGGACCATTGTCCCGACGGCCCTCTGTGTGGATCTTTGTGGCCGAGCGACAGGGCAGGTTGAGACCGCCTAGGAGAGAGGTGGGCCTAGCCCTGTTCGGCATTCGCGGATACTTAACACGCTTAACGAGATCTTGGTATTTGATCTGAGTTGGCTACGAGCCTATACGCACTAACCATCTACGCGGGAGTAGTTATGGGTATCCCGACGTCGTGGTATCAGCCGAAGCACTTCGTGACGCCAGCGATTGAGTGGCGCGCGCCGGATTGGAACGTAAGCCTACTCTTGTATTAAGGGGGCTAGTTATGCTTTCGGCCGCGTACGCAACATGCAGGTGTGCTATGGGCGATGGGCCCAGACCCCTGTGCGCTTAGGTTTAGACCAGCGTGCTGGCCTCTCTGTTGAGCCTAGGTGGGGCTGCGACGTGTTGATCTTCCGCGGCCGGGCATGACCCAGGAAAGTGTGTTCGGCCAAATGGGATCAAGCGTGTTGGGTAAGTTGGTGCACCCCTGCAGGGAAGTTAATCTATTCGAATAGCCGTGATCTTCGGTAACAGGACAACTTGGAGTTGTACCTTGACCTTATGACAACTAGAACCGGATACTTAATAAAACACACCCTTCCAAGTTCCACAGACAACCCGGTGATCGCTTTTCCACAGGGCGACGAGGGGAGGATCGCCGGGTAGGATTATGCTATGCGATGCTACTAGAGATGCTACTGGAGATGCTACTTGGAGATGCTACTTAGAGATGCTACTTGGAGGACTTCAATCTACTCTCTTCTACTTGCTGCAAGTCGAAGGCTGCCAGAAGCGTAGTCTTCGATAGGACTAGCTATCCCCCTCTTATTCTGGCATTCTGCAGTTCAGTCCACCGATATGGCCTCCTTACACATATACCCATGCATATGTAGTGTAGTTTCTTGCTTGCGAGTACTTTGGATGAGTACTCACGGTTGCTTTCTCCCCACTTTTTCCCCTTTCCTTTCTTTCTGGTTGTCACAACCAGATGCTGGAGTCCAGGAACCAGACGCCACCGTCGATGACGACCCCTACTACACCGGAGGTGCCTACTACTACGTGCAGCCCGCTGACGACGACCAGGAGTAGTTAGGAGGATCCCAGGCAGGAGGCCTGCGCCTCTTTCGATCTGTATCCCAGTTTGTGCTAGCCTTCTTAAGGCAAACTTGTTTAACTTATGTCTGTACTCAGATATTGTTGCTTCCGCTGACTCGTCTATGATCGAGCACTTGTATTCGAGCCCTCGAGGCCCCTGGCTTGTATTATGATGCTTGTATGACTTATTTTATTGTAGAGTTGTGTTGTGATATCTTCCCGTGAGTCCCTGATCTTGATCGTACACATTTGCGTGCATGATTAGTGTACGATTGCATCGGGGGCATCACACACCAAGAGCCTAAGCTTGGGGATGCCCCGGATGGCATCCCCTCTTTCGTCTTCGTTCATCGGTAACTTTACTTGGAGCTATATTTTTATTCACCACATGATATGTGTTTTTCTTGGAGCGTCATTTTATCTTATTAGTTTTTGCTTGATGTTAGTTAGAATAATGTTTTGCATCTTTAGTTTCAATAAAAAAGTCAAGGATAGCCTTTGCCATGCTTATTTTGCTACTACACATGTTGCTGTTTGAAAACAGAAAGTTCACCGCTGTTGCAAAAATTCCCTAGAAAATTCAGATTATGTTATAACGTTGAATGTTTTTGCATATTGAGCTCTGATAAATTTATTACAGTGGGAATTTTAGTTCATATTTTTTGGAGTCAGGGAAGTATTGATACTCTTGCATTCTTTACAGACTGTACTGTTTTGGTAGATTGCTGTTATAGTTGCATTGTTTGCATATGTTTGCTTGTTTAATGACTCTATTTGAGGATAGGAGTGTTAAATATGCAGAAGGATTTAGTATGCAATGTTGAATCATAATTTAAGTGATTTGTTGCAGTAGAATATGATAAGGTTTTGCATTGGTTTATACTAACCTATCTCACGAGTTCTTGTTGAGTTTGTTGTGAATGAAGCTTTTGATAAAAAGAAGAGAAACCATGATATGAGAGGAATTAAGGAGACACAAAAGTTCAAGCTTGGGGATGCCCAAGGCACCCCAAGATAATATTTCAAGAAGTCTCAAGCATCTAAGCTTGGGGATGCCCCGGTAGGCATCCCACCTTTCTTCTTCGACAACTATCGGTTAGTATCGGTTGAGCCTAAGTTTTCGCTTCTTCACATGAGTTGTGCTATGCTTGCATTGTAGTTTTCTTTAGCTTTGCTTGCTGTTTGAATAAGTATCAAGATCTGAAATTATTTAATGAGAGAGAGCCACACACAAATTGGAATTTGCTAGAATACTCTATGTGCTTCACTTATATCTTTTGAGCTTGATAATTTTTGCTCTAGTGCTTCACTTATATCTTTTAGAGCACGGTGGTGGATTTGTTTTAAAGAAACTATTGATCTCTCATGCTTCACTTAGATTATTTTGAGAGTCATTAATAGCATGGTAATTTGCTTAATGTTAATATACTTGGTATTCAAGATATATGAAACTTTCTTTTGAGTGAATTGAATACTAAGATAAGTTTGATGCTTGATAATTGTTTTGAGATATGGAGGTGATGATATAAAAGTCGTGCTAGTTGAGTACTTTTGAATTTCAGAAAATGCTTGTGTTGAAGTTTGCAAGTCCCGTAGCATGCACGTATGGTTAAAGTTGTGTAACAAATTTGAAATATGAAGTGTACCTGGCTTGTGCATCCTTATGAGTGGCGGTTGGGGACGAGCGATGGTCTTTTCCTACCAATCTATCCCCCTAGGAGCATGCGCGTAGTACTTGATTTTTGATGACTTCTAAACTTTTGCAATAAGTATATGAGTTCTTTTGACTAATGTTGAGTCCATGGATTATACGCACTTTCACCTTTCCGCCTTTGCTAGCCTCTTCGGTAACGTGCATTGCCCTTTCTCACCTTGAGAGTTGGTGCAAACTTCGCTGGTGCATCCAAACCCCATGATACGATATGCTCTATCACACATAAACCTCCTTATATCTTCCTCAAAACAGCCACCATACCTACCTATTATGGCATTTCCATAGCCATTCCGAGATATATTGCCATGCAACTTCCATCATCATCATGACATACATTACCTTTGTCATATTGCCATTGCATGATCATGTAGTTGACATCGTATTTGTGGCAAAGCCACCATGCTTTATTTTTTATACATGTCACTCTTGATTCATTGCACCATCCCGGTACACCGCCGGAGGCATTCATATAGAGTCATATCTTGTTCTATGTTTCGAGTTGTAATCCTTGTGTTGTAATCAATAGAATTGTGATGATCATTATTATTAGCGCATTGCCCAAATAAAAAAAAGAGAAAGGCCAAAAAAAAGAAAGGCCCAAAAAAATTAAGAAAATAAAATAAAAAGGGCAATGCTACTATCTCTTTTCCGCACTTGTGCTTCAAAGTAGCACCTTGTTCTTCATGTAGTGAGTCTCATATATTGTGCTTCAAAGTAACACCTTGTTCTTCATGTAGTGAGTCTCATAAGTTGTCCTTTTTATACTAGTGGGAATTTTTCATTATAGAACTTGGCTTGTATATTCCTACGATGGGCTTCCTCAAATGCCCTAGTTCTTCGTGAGCAAGCAAGTTGGATGCACGCCCACTAGTTTTCTTTTGGTGAGAATTCATAGATCTAGTGCATCCGTTGCATGGCAATCCCTACTCCTCATGTTGACATCAATTGATGGGCATCTCCATAGCCTGTTGATTAGCCTCGTCAACGTGAGACTTTCTCCTTTTTTGTCTTCTCCACACAATCCCTATCATCATATTCTATTCCACCCATAGTGCTATATCCATGGCTCACGCTCATGTATTGCGTGAAGGTTGAAAAAGTTTGAGATTATTTAAGTATGAAACAATTGCTTGGCTTGTCATCGGGGGTATAGAAGTTGGGAACATCTTTGTGTGACGAAAATGAAGCATAGCCTAACTATATGATTTTGTAGCGATGAACTTTCTTTTGCCATGCTATTTTGAGAGGACATGATTGCTTTGATTAGTATGCTTGAAGTATTATTATTTTTGTGTCAATATGAACTTTTGTCTTAAATCTTTCGGATATGAATATTCATGCCACAATTAAGGAGATTTACATTGAAATTATGCCAAGGTATCACTCCGCATCAAAAATTCTTTTTTTATCATTTACCTACTCGAGGACGAGCAGGAATTAAGCTTAGGGATGCTTGATACGTCTCCAACGTATCTATTATTTTTTATTGCTCCATGCTACTTTATCTACTGTTTTAGGCAATCTTGGGCTTTATTATCCACTTTTATATTATTTTTGGGACTAACCTATTAACTAGAGGTGCAGCCCAGATTTGCTGTTTTATGCCTATTTCAGTGTTTCGAGGAAAAGGAATATCAGACGGAGTCAAAACGGAACGAAATCAACTAGAAAAGTTATTTTTGGAAGGAAAGCCACCCGATTGACTTGGAGTGCATGTCAGGAGATACAGGAGGTGCTCACGAGGGTGGCGGGTGCACCCTCCCCCCTGGGCGCGCCCCCCTGCCTCGTGGGACCCCCGTAGCTCCACCGACGTACTTCCTGCACCCATATATACCTACGTACCCAAAAACTTCCAGAACAGAACCTAGATCAGGAGTTCCGCCGCCGCAAGCCTCTATAGCCACCAAAAACCAATCGGGACCATGTTTCGGCATCCTGCCGGAGGGGGGTCCCATCATCGGAGGCCATCTTCATCATCTCGGCGCTATCCATGACGAGGAGGGAGTAGTTCACCCTCGGGGCTGAGGGTATGTACCAGTAGCTATGTGTTTTGATCTCTCTCTCTCATGTTCTCTCTTGTGTTCCTCTATGGCACGATCTTGATGTATCCCGAGCTTTGCTATTCTAGTTGGATATTATGATGTTTCTCCCCCTCTACTCTCTTGTGATGAATTGAGTTTCCCCTTTGAAGTTATTTTATCGGATTGAGTCTTTTATGAGAACACTTGATGTATGTCTTGCGATCCACTTGCTGTATGTTTTGGTGATCAACTTGCGGGTTTCGTGACACTTGGGAACCTATGCATAGGGGTTGGCACACATTCTTGACTCTCCGGTAGTAGCTTTGGGGTACTCTTTGAAGTACTTTTATGTTGGTTGGATGAATCTAAGATTGTGTGACGCATATCGTATAATCATGCCCACGGATACTTGAGGTGACAATGGAGTATCTACGTGACATTAGGGTTTTGGTTGATTTGTGTCTTAAGGTGTTATTCTAGTATAACTCTATGATGGATTGAGCGGAAAGAATAGCTTTATGTTATTTTACTACGAACTCTTTTATAGATCGATCCAAAAGAATAACTTTGAGGTGGTTTCGTACCCTACCATAATCTCTACGTCTGTTCTCCGCTATTAGTGGCTTTGAAGTGACTCTTTGTTGCATGTTGAGGGCTTGTTATATGATCTATCTATGTTATTATTGTTGAGAGAACTTGCACTAGTGAAAGTATGAACCCTAGGCCTTGTTTCCTATCATTGCAATACCGTTTACGCTCACTTTTATCGCTCGCTACCTTGCTGTTTTTATTATTTCAGATTACAAAAACCTATATCTACTATCTATTTTGCACTTGTATCTTCATCTCTTCGCCAAACTAGTGCACCTATACAATTTGCCATTGTATTGGGTGTGTTGGGGACACAAGAGACTCTTTGTTATTTGGTTGCAGGGTTTCTTGAGAGAGACCATCTTCATCCTACGCCTCCTACGGATTGATAAACCTTAGGTCATCCACTTGAGGGAAATTTGCTACTGTCCTAAAAACATGTGCACTTGCAGGCCCAACAACAAGTACAAGAAGAAGGTTGTGTAGTAGACATTAGTAATCATATTTCACTATGAACTACATGTACCATACGCTCTCCAGTTCAAATATTTGTATCTATTTTATGTTGAATTCAAATCATAGTACATTATTGGTCTAGGTAGCGAGATGTTCGGGATAATCTAAACCCTATTTTCATACGTATAATTTTTGGCTGAATTGGGACAAGTTTTGGTATAAGCCTCTTGCAAAACCGGAGATTCTCTCAACAAGCCTCGTGGTTCCGAGAGGGGACGTGTCACCTCCGTGTGCGAAATGATATACGCTGCTTCCCCTGATTTTATTTACAGAGGCAACATAGAACTATATGAGTGCCCTGTTAAATTTTGGAATTATTCCGGGTTCATTTGGCCTTTTTATACATTAATTGAGTTTATGGACTTTTAATGTGCATAATCTAAATATGAATTGCATGCGCATGCTCCGGTGCACTAAAGTGGGTTGAAAAATCACATGTGTGTCCTTGGTTGAATTTTCTAGGTCCCATGGAAGAAATGAGAATGAAATTCAAACATCTGGGCATCATGACTCTGCCGAGAACATCGAGAATCTTAGATTTTAAATTCATGTAAATCCAAAACTCGGCTGGAAATCATGAAACTTGGCATGGTGTCATGTCATGGCACTAACATGTTGTGGTAAAAAAATGGGCCGATTCGGAAGGTCGTGGTTCTAAGAGGGAACGTGTCACCTTTAGTCATTTAATGTGCATAAGTCAAATTTGAACTACAAGCACATGCTCTCGTTCACCAAAGTTGGTTGAAAAATCACATTTGTGTCCTCGGGTGAATTTCTAGGTCCCATGCAAGAAATGAGAACAAAATTAAAACATCTGGGCATCGTGGCTCGGCCAAAACATTGAGAAACTTGGTTTTAAAATTCTTGTAAATCCAAAACACGTCTGAAAATCATGAAACTTGGCATGGATGTCATGTCATGGTACTACCATGTTGTGGTAAACAAAATGGCCGAATAGGAACAGATTTTGGTTTAAGCTTCTTGCAAACCGAAGCTTCTCTCAAGAAGGCTCATGGTTCTGAGAGGGAACGTGTCACCTTTGAGTGCGAAACGATATACGTTGTCCCCCTTGAGTTTATTTACAAAGGCAACATAGAATTACATGATTGCCCTATTAAATTTTGGAATTATTCCGGCTTCGTTCGGCCTTATTTACACATTAATTGAGTTTTTGGTCAATTAATGTGCATAATTCAAATTTGAACTGCAAGCACGTGTTCCCGTGCACCAAAGTTGGTTGAAAAATCACATTTGTGTCCTCGGGTGAATTTCTACTCCCATGCAAAAAATGAGAATAATATTCAAACATCTGGGCATCGTGGCTCGGTCGAGAACATTGAGAAACTTGGTTTTAAAATCATGAAACTTGGCATGGTGTCATGTCACGGTAGTATCATGACGTGGTTAAAAAAATGGCCAAATAGGAACAAATTTTGGAATAAGCTTCTTGCAAATCGGAGCTTCTCTCAAGAAGGCTCGTGGTTCTGGGAGGGAACGTGTAGGACCTTCAGAAGAGGTGTCTAGAGGGGGGTGATTATACACTAAGTACCAAAGTTGCAGTTTTTAACTTGTTTAAGTTTAAGTGGACTTTAGGCACAAGTTTAACATTCACAACATATAGCAAGCAAGCATGCAAAGAGTATATGAGCAGCGGAAAGTAAAGCATGCAACTTGCAAGAATGTAAAGGGAAGGGTTTTGGAGGATTCAAACGCAATTGGAGACACGGATGTTTTTGGCGTGGTTCCGATAGGTGGTGCTATCATACATCCACGTTGGTGGAGACTTCAACCCACTAAGGGTAACGGTTGCGCGAGTCCACGGAGGGCTCCACCCATGAAGGGTCCATGAAGAAGCAACCTTGTCTATCCGACCATGGCCGTCGCCCACGAAGGACTTGCCTCACTAGTGATAGATCTTCACGAAGTAGGCGATCTCCTTGCCCTTAAAAACTCCTTGGTTCAACTCCACAATCTTGTCGGAGGCTCCCAAGTGACACCTAGCCAATCTAGGAGACACCACTCTCCAAGAAGTAACAAATGGTGTGTTGATGATGAACTCCTTGCTCTTGTGCTTCAAATGATAGTCTCCCCAACACTCAACTCTCTCTCATAGGATTTGGATCTGGTGGAAAGAAGATTTAAGTGGAAAGCAACTTGGGGAAGGCTAGAGATCAAGATTCATATGGTAGGAATGGAATATCTTGGCCTCAACACATGAGTAGGTAGTTCTCTCTCAGAAATAGGATGTTGGAAGTGTAGGTTCGTTCTGATGGCTCTCTCCACGAATGAAGAGGAGGTGGAGGGGTATATATAGCCTCCACACAAAATCTAACCGTTACACACAACTTGCCAAACTTGGTGGGACCGAATTGATAAACTCGGTCGGACTGATTCAGCAAACCTAGTGACCGTTAGGATTTTCGGTGGGACCGATATGCAACTCACTAGGACCGATATGGTTAGGGTTAGGGCATAACATAATCTCGGTGAGACCGATTACACAAACTTGGTGAGACCAATTTTGGTAATTAGCTAACCAGAGAGTTGGTCAGGCAAACTCGGTGGGACCGATTACTCAAACTCGGTGGGACCGATTTTGGTAATAAGTTGACCAGAAAGTTTGCATTGTAATCTCGGTAGTACCGATTGCTCAAACTTGGTGAGACCGATTTTGGTAATGGACATACACAGAGAGATTACAATCCCATCTCGGTGAGACCGATTTGCCTAGGGTTTGTGGCACTGGCTATGACATTTGAACTCGGTGGCGCCGGATAGAAAGAATCGGTGGGGCCGAGTTGACTTTAGGTTTAGGACATATGTGTGGAAGTGGGAAAGTAGTTGAGGGTTTTGGAGCATATCACTAAGCACTGTGGAGCAAGAAACTCATTATGCAACACCTCATCCCTTCTTGATAGTATTGGCTTTTCCTATAGACTCAATGTGATCTTGGATCACTAAAATTTAAAATGAAGAGTCTTGAGCTTGAAGCTTGAGCCAATTGAGGGAGTCCTGTATTAGGGGGTGTTCGGATGGCCGGACTATGGCCTTTGGCCGGACTCCCGGACTATGAAGATACAAGATTGAGGACTTCGTCCCATGTCCGGATCGGACTTTCCTTGGCGTGGAAGGCAAGCTTGGTGATACGATATGTAGACCTCCTCCCATTGTAACCGACTCTGTGTAACCCTAGCCCTCTCCGGTGTCTATATAAACAGGAGAGTTTTAGTCCATAGGACGAACAACAATCATACCATAGGCTAGCTTCTAGGGTTTAGCCTCTCTAATCTCGTGGTAGATCAACTCTTGTACTACCCATATCATCAATATTAATCAAGCAGGAGTAGGGTTTTACCTCCATCGAGAGGGCCCGAACCTGGGTAAAAACATCGTGTCCCTTGTCTCCTGTTACCATCCGCCTAGATGCACAGTTCGGGACCCCCTACCCGAGATCCGCCGGTTTTGACACCGACATTGGTGCTTTCATTGAGAGTTCCTCTATGTCGTCACCTTCAGGAAGGATGCCGCACCCTGTATTTAAAGACGGCATTGTTCCTTAAGGAGCTTTGGTTGTCGGCCAAACTCTCCGGCTAGGCGGTTTTCTAATGACCGCCTGTTCGGTCGCCGCGCCGACGATGACTTCTCGGGTCATCAAAAGCAATCTCCACGTCAACTCGGAACTTGCTGAGCAGTTAGATCCGATGGAGCTCTCTTCCTTAAACGAGCTCTTGGATCACATCGCCGCCCTGGGAGTCGCTACAGAGTACGGTCAGATTGGGATTAAACCCGATCCGAGTGAGATTGACTCTCCCCAGGTCACCCACCACGTCAAAGTGGTGGAGGAACAATGCGGCGAATCTTCACCCATCCTAAGGACCAGACGTGTCCAGATTCCTGATCCCTCCCAGCCGGACACCCGCGGAGGGGAGGATGTCACTCAAGCCCTGAACCTAAAGTCAGGCAGCGGGACTGATTCATTGGATAACGTCCAAGAACCCAAGCTTCCGAGTTCGGAAATTTCTTGGCCCCTGAATCTCAGATTGGGTGAGGTCCCGGATTTAGCTCCACCCGCCCACCCAAGTATAAGGGATCTATCCCAAATTCGGCAAGAGCATAGAGAAACAGTACACCATTACCGGGCCAGATTCCTCCTGGTTATGAACAGGATAAAGGACTGCCGCGAGGGGGATGCAATTTCATTCTTCTGCAACAACTACACGGACATCAGAATCCTCAACGCCATAAGTCACCGTGAAATTACACGCTTCGTCGACTTGGCATCCAGAGTACGAAAGTACTGTGCGACAGAAAGCGTTCGAAAAACCGAAACAAAATTTTGGGACAACCCGACCCTGAATACAATCCCAGTCCGAAACAAAAGGGTGCATTATCGCTAGGCACCTGGGCCAAACAACAAAAAACAAAAACCCTCTATAGGGTATGGAACCGTACTGGAGGGATGCCTCAATGGACCCTATAAAATTCATAGTACAGAGGGCGCCACACCAACTCATAGCCTTAGAGCATGTTGGATACTCCAGCACGTGGCCAGAAGTGGCGAGGAGCTTCTAACTCTAGAATCTGCAGAGCACCAGCCCAGGAACGCCAGTACGGTATCAACAGTCTTCGAGACTTTCGCATCAAGCAATGCGAGGAAACGAACGCTCCGCAGCCTTACCGAAGTCTACCAGGTAGCGACAATAAACCCATGGAGTGACACGGCTATTACCTTTAATGCCAGTGACGAACCTAAATTTTGGACAGCCCGAGCACCAGCCGCACTGGTCCTCAGTCCGATAGTGGACGGCTTTCAGCTTATCAAGGTACTCATGGACGGTGGCAGCGGATTGAACCTCATTTATGAGGAAACCCTATTAAAAATGGAAATAGACTAGAGCCGCATTGAGCGAAGCAACACAACCTTTAGAGGAATAATCCCTAGCCGGGAAGCATGTTGTATAGGAAAAATCACACTGGATGTGGTGTTCGGCACGCCGGATAATTACAGATCCGAGGAGGTCACATTTCAAGTGGCCCCGTTCAGCAGCGGATACCACGCTCTGTTAGGGCGAGAGGCATTCACAATTTTTCAAGCTATACCCCATTACGGGTACATGAAGCTCAAAATGCCCGGACCCACCGGAATCATCACTCTTGCTAGTGATCCGTACATAGCGCTCCGCGCCGAAAACAAGACAGCCGCACTGGCCCTCGAGGCATTATCCGAAGCCCTAGCGGCCGAGAACTAACTGCGTTGCGCTCCATGGTGGACAGGGACGACGTGATACTCGACAAAAGATCCAAGTCCACCTCCTTCAAGCCGGTAGACGAAATAGTCAAGTTCCAAGCCCATCCAACGGACACTACAAAAACGGCCTCCATCGAGGCACAACTAAACCCTGATGTAGACGCCGCACTAAGAGAATTCCTACGCGAAAATGGGGACATTTTTTACTGGCACCCCTCAGACATGCCATGAATCCCACGCCGGCTGGCCGAGCACAGCCTGAACATCCTAAAAGGATTCAAGCCTGTTAAGCAGGCTCTTTGGCGTTTCTCCGAACCTAAGAGACAAGCCATGGGAGAGGAGCTAGCCAAACTATTGGAAGCCGGATTCATCAAAGATATAGAACATTCGGACTGGCTAGCAAACCTGGTGATGGTACCAAAGAAGGACAAATCCTAGCGCTTATGTGTTGATTTCAAAGACCTCAACAAAGCCTGCCCAAAGGATCCCTTCCCCCTCCCCCGCATTGATCAAATCATCGACGCCACCGCAGGACACGATTCATTGTGTTTCCTCGATGCATACTCTGGCTACCACCAAATCAAGATGGCAGAGACAGACAAGCCGCAACGGCATTCATCACCCCATACGGCCCATTCTGCTTCAACACAATGCCCTTCGGGCTCAAAAACGCCGGTGCAACATATCAGCGCATGATTCAGACATGTCTGGCCAACCAGATCGGCAAAACGGTTGAAGCATACGTGGATGACGTGGTCGTCCAAACCAAGCATGTCGAAACTCTAATAGATGACTTGAGGCTCACGTTCGATAACCTCTGAACATACGAAATTAGGCTTAACCCGGAAAAATGCGTTTTCGGCGTACCAGCCGGAAAGCTCTTGGGCTTCATCGTATCCGGTAGAGGAATTGAAGCAAACCCAGCCAAGATCCGAGCTCTGTCACAATTGGATATTCCAAAAGATCTCAAGCAAATACAAAAATTGACTGGATGCGTGGCAGCTCTAAGCCGCTTCATCTCCCGCTTGGGGGAAAAGGCATTACCCCTTTACCGCCTCCTCCGGCGCACCGAACACTTCAAGTGGACGGATGCCGCCACGGCCGGACTCCAAGAAATAAAAGCCATACTGGAAACAAACCCGGTCCTGGCCGCGCCTAACATCGGCGAACCAATGTTGTTATACATCATGGCAACTCACCAAGTTGTAAGCGCAGTCCTCATCGTCGAACGAGGAACGGATGGACACAAATTCCCTGTCCAGAAACCAGTCTACTATGTGTCCACTGTCCTCACTCCATGCAAGTCCCGGTGCCCGCATTACCAAAAGATAGCATACGAAGTGTTCATGGCATCCCGGAAGCTACGACACTACTTTCAAGAGTGTTCAATAACAGTAGCCTCCGAAGTACCTCTTAATGATATCATAAACAACCGCGACGCAACGGGCCGGATTGCCAAATGGGTCATTGAGCTCCTCCCGTTCGACATAACCTATAAACCACGGCGAGCCATCAAGTCGCAAGCCTTGGCCGACTTTGTCGCTGAATGGACTGAAGCCGAACTCCCTAAAGAGTACGTCACGTATTCCAACTGGATCATGCACTTCGACGGCTCCAAAATGCTGGCGGGTCTGGGGGCTGGCGTCGTTCTGACGTCCCCAATAGGAGATACAGTCCAATATGTACTCCAGATAATGTATACGGACTCCAACAATGCAGCCGAATACGAGGCCCTTCTACATGGACTCCGGATGGCAGTGTCCATGGGCATTCAACGCCTAGAGGTGTGTGGGGATTTGAACCTCGCGATATCTCAAATAAACGGAGACTTTGATGCCAAAGATCCAAAAATGGCAACTTATCGCAACGCCATCCTAAATATGTCAGCTCGGTTCGAAGGGCTCGAATTTCACCATATTACCCAGGAAAACAATCAGGCAGTAGATGTCTTGGCACGCATCGGCGCAAAGCGCGATGCAGTCCCCCCCAACATTTTCCTGGAAAGGCTATTCAAGCCATCCGTACAGTGGGAAGGGGAATCCGGAAATTACAATCCGGACCTAGCCGCACCACCCGAAATCGAACATTCTGACGCAACGGAAGACTCCGCCAACGAGGTAACACCCTCAGCCCACGTAATAATGGCAGAAATTGCCCCGTGGACAGAACCATTCTTAGCCTACAGAACTAGGCAGGAACTTCCCGAGGACCAAATTGAGGCACGCTGCATAGTACGGCGATCTAAAGCCTATAAAGTCCACGAAGTTGAGATTTACAAGAAAAGCACCACCGGAGTCCTTCAAAGGTGTATCTCCGAAGAGGAAGGGCGGAACCTTCTGGCTAAAATTCATGCTGGACTCGGCGGGCACCACGCCGCAGCCCGAGCCCTTGCAAGCAAGGCCTTCCGTACTGGATTTTATTTGCCGACGGCCCGGGCAGATGCTCAGGACTTAGTCCAGCGATGCGTTGGTTGCCAATTATTTGCTAATCAAAGCCACATGCCACCTACCGCCCTCAAAACTATACCCATTACCTGGCCTTTTGCGGTCTGGGGGCTTGACATGGTTGGACCCCTTAAAGGAGTAACCCACAAGCAAAAATATCTACTGGTCATGGTGGACAAATTCACCAAATGGATAGAGGCCAAGCTTGTTAAGAGGCTGAATCCGGACCGGTGATAGACTTCATTTCAGGGGTTGTACACCGTTACGGCGTCCCCCACAGCATCATCACGGACAATGGCACAAACTTTACGGCCGACGAGGTTAAACTCTGGTGCAAAAACATGGGCATCAAGCTCGACTACGCTTCAGTCTATCACCCACAAACTAACGGTCAAGTCGAACGAGCCAATGGTCTAATCATGAGAGGCATCAAACCCAGATTAGTGTGATCCCTCGAGGAATCTAACACGCACTGGGTAGAGGAGCTCAACTCCGTACTCTGGGGGCTGCGGACCACGCCGAATCGCACTACCGGATTCACACCATTCTTTATGGTATACGGCGCAGAGGCAGTCCTGCCCTGCGACATAATTCATGACTCACCTCGCGTGCGCATGTACGAAGAAAGAGAAGCCGAGCTCGATCGGCAGGACAATTTGGACGCATTGGAGGAGGAGCGCGACGTAGCAAAAGCCCGTTCTGCATTCTATCAACAGCAGGCTCAAAGATATCAAAGCAGAGAAGTACGGGCCAAAACTTACAATGTCGGCGAACTAGTTCTACGCCTGCCGGACAAGAAAAAGGACAAACTCAAGCCCTAATGGGAAGGTCCCTTCGTAATCGACCAAGTCCTGACTGGTGGAGCGTACCATCTGCGAAATGCATCGGACAACCGACTCGAGCCGAACCCATGGAACACAGCACGCCTACAAAGATTCTACGCCTAGCGCTGGACTCTGTGTTCGTCTCCTTCCTCTGTCTATTTTTTACACATTAGCTGCCTTATATTTCTCTCCTTCTCCCTCCCTTTTTCTTACAAGCCTCTAAGAGCTCGCTTGCGCATTGTTCGCACATAATTGACGCGCTACCCACGCTCATTATACCTGGGGGCTTCTTTATCAGAATCTTGTATACACGGGCCTCATGCCCAACACATGTGTCACACTTCCGCATGTACCTTTTATTCACCATTATATGCATCGATATGACTTAAGTTTTGGCCAAGCTGGGTTGCCTGGCTCCTGTGCTTACCCTTACGTTCCCGATTGTTCGGCTAGGTGGTAAAGGGAGCACCTCTGCGATTGTTACTGCCGGGTCAGCCGGATGTATACCTCAGACTGGGTGAAGCCGAAAGCTAGCGTTCTTAAGGGAATATTCGGTCGGTGAACTAAAAGATGATTTTTCACTTGTTTATTTATCTGCCCCCAGATGCTTTTCTGCTTTTTTCGCAGTCCGGACATGCACTTTAGGGCATGCCTCCCAGGGAAAGGAACCCCTAACGGAACTATTCTCCCTGGAAGATGTTTCTTACTAACCATGTAATATAACATAACTAGTCGGGCACTTGTCTGCTAAAGCACTAATGACCCCTACGCCTGGTCTCCATGCATGCCCCGGTTCTTGCATAACCGAGAGGGTATTCGGACACCCTCTAGACTATCGGGTCTGGAGGTTGAAGCGAAAAGGTCCGCAATGACAAATGATCTACAATCCGTCTAGAAGGCATTTTACATGTCATTTTAAATTACATAGTCAATTTGACTGGGTATATTCTTCTTGAATACCATCCAACAGGCTGTCTAATTTAGAGACCTGTTGGGAATACTTGGCGGCCAGCTCTACCTGGTCGTACACTAAACTGACAGGGATCTCCTTCCCGTCGGGCCCCACAGGTCCGACCTCGGCCATGTGGTTTGGGTCACCCTTCGTGTACCACGTCTTCACCATGGCCTAGGCCTCCCTGGCGCCTTGACGGCAGGCTGATATCTTCCATAATCGGAAGTGCTGCCGCGCTCCCTTCAGCTTCTCTGCAAGCTCTCCAAGGCCTTCGGGCATGGAGAGGGATGGCCAGAAAGCCTGGACGACGCCTTGCATCACCTGCCGAACTCGTTTGTGCAGTTGCGATAGCTCGGGAAGAAGGTCACCCATAGAACCGGGCATTTCCTCCGCAGGACGACCTGTCAGCATATCTACAGACATAACTCTGTCAATCGACTTCCTCGCCGAACTCTTTTTCGGAGATTCGTTCAAGCACTTACTAAAAATGTCACGTCGAAGTCGCCGATTCTCCTTTACGGAATCCGACAGCTGAGCACAAACATCCTTTAGTTCCTCGCCCAACTGGGTATTGGCATCTTGAAGCTTGTTCTTCTCTTGCCTCACCCTCGTAAGCACGCTCTCGCCAGCCTTTAACTGGCGCAAGAGTTGTTGCTTATCCGGATCCACTCCGGCCCCATCTGCACTATTATTGTCAGAATTGCACACATGCCGCGCTTCACAACATACTTATCTTTCGAAGCCTATATTACCTAAGGGGGTCCCCTTGGCATTCTCTGAAGCGGCTAGTGCGGCCTCAAGTTGGGCCTTGCACTCTTTCAGCTCCTGGGACAGTTGTGTATTCTTTTTTGTAAGATCCTGCATAACAAATGATCCTTAAATCAGTTATTTTAACTGTTTCAAGTCTCGGGGGCTACTGACATATATAACCATCAGATTTACTCACCCGTATGTCTTTTACATACTGCTCCGTGGCTCTGGCTAGACCATTTTGAGTTGCACGGAGGTACGCATCTCCCGTATTAAAGGCGTCCAACGCCTCTTGGGAAAAACATGCGTCATGAAGAACAGTCCGGCGACGCCTTTGGTTCATGGCACTCTCCACCTCTGAATTGGTGGCAGATAGCCCGTCCATGTCCTCTGTCGGAGGAGCGTCTGGTGCGCGTCCCGTGTTCAGCTCCGCTTCCGGACCCAGCCTTGAAGCCTGGCCGATGGATATAGTCCGGCGGGCGTCCTGAAGAGAGCATGAACGTTAGTATGCCTTGAAGGCATAAACCCTGGGCATTAAAGTCGCACGCCGTACCGTTGCGCCGGTGTCTCGATCGCGGTCCGCACTTCTTTTTAGCCCGCCGGGCCTCAATGGCCCTTGTTGGCTAGCCACCGCGGGCTCGGCCCTCCGCCTCAAGGATTTCCCCTACAAAAAACGCCATTGGTATACGGCCATCAAAAATAAGCATGGATGGATCCTCTTGAAAGTATTGGGACTTTGGTCTCGGTTACCTTTGAGGCTGGAAGTAGTCCGGGATAATCGGCCGTAATGGCCACTAAGGTGTTGTCCTTACTCATTTGATGAAACACCCCATCAATCAGCTCCACGCATAAGTCCGAGTCCTCTTGGGAGTCCGGGTCGAGGGACCGTTCCGGGTCCTCGGGTTGTGGAGGAGGGCTGTTTATCTCCTTTACAGTCTGGCGAAGCTCCTGCGTTAAAATTGCTAGACTAAGTACTTAACTATGGGAATTTGAAAACGGATATACAAGTGAAAGTGTTCGCTTACCCAGCTTGGAGGATTGTACATAGAGAATCCGCCCCGTGGGTTGACACGGAGGAATTCCTCCTCTTCTCCCTTGTACAAAGCGGATAAGATCTTCGTTAGAGTGGCAGCCGAATCCGACCCCTTGCGGCCGCACCGGGTGGCGTCGTCCTCCGCGTTGAAATCCCACATGGGGTGGCCTCTATACTGAAGCGGCTGCACCCCCCGCGTAATGCATGTGGCCATGACTTCGATCATGGTCAGTCCAGAATGAGCTAACAACCTCATCCGGCTCATCAGGTAAAGGACGTCCTTGTCAGTTTCCCTCTGAGGGCTTCGTGGACACCAGCTCATGCATTTCTTTAAGGGGGCATTATTGAACTCAGGGAGGCCGATCCGTACAGGGTCCGGCAGAGGGACGTCGTCTATATAAAACCATTCTGAGGGCCAGTCCTCGGACGCCTTCTTTGGGGTTTCGGATAGATATCCGGTCCCGGCGACGCGCCATAGTTCAGCTCCGCCCACTTGATAAATCGACCCCTCCTCAGAGCGGGGCACGAGGCAGAATAACCTCTTCCACAGTGTGAAATGGGCCTCGATGCCCAAAAACAGCTCGCAAAGGGCCACGAAGCCCGCAATTTGCAGTATGGAGGCAGGCTTGAGGTGGTGTAGCTGGAGGCCATAGAACTCCAGTAACCCCCGGAGAAATGGATGAATTGGAAATTCGAGCCCTCTTATCAAATAAGGGACAAAGCAGGCCCGCTCTCCTTTGGAGGGATTGGGGACGCTCTCCGCATGTTCTCCGCCACTATAGGTAGCAAGCCTGGCTCGAACTGGGACCATGTACGCTGGGGGGAGGAGCCCCTTGGTTTGAAGCGCTCCTAGCTCGCTGTGCGGGGCGGAACACCTCTCCCAATCTCTGGGCCGAGGGCTGGAGGGGCGAGAGGAGGAGCTGCGTTGACCGGCCATGGTAGAATGGATCTTTGTGGAATGCGCTCTGATGGATGCTCGCGGAGGGAAGATGGTGTGATTTCGGATCTAAAATCCCTGTCTCTTTTATAGGCGGCCCCTTTGTGCAGCTAAGGGGGTAAATGACAAAAAGAACCCCTGTCTTTTCACATTCTTTTGACACGTGGAAAATGGCCATTATTGGGCACGGAAGCCGAGGAGCATGACATTCATTAGAAGCCGGACACTATTCAACAGGTATATGGGATTTGGAGAAGAACCCGCCTTGCAATGCCGAAGACAAATCTACGCGTCAGACTCGTTGCCATTGAAGCCTGGTTCGGGGGCTACTGAGGGAGTCCTTGATTAGGGGGTGTCCGAATGGCCGGACTATGACCTTTGGCCGGACTCCCGGACTATGAAGATACAAGATTGAAGACTTCGTCCCGTGTCCGGATGGGACTTTCCTTGGCGTGGAAGGCAAGCTTGGCGATACGATATGTAGATCTCCTCCCATTGTAACCAACTCTGTGTAACCCTAGCCCTCTCCGGTGTCTATATAAAACAGAGAGTTTTAGTCCATAGGACGAACAACAATCATACCATAGGCTAGCTTCTAGGGTTTAGCCTCTCTGATCTCGTGGTAGATCAACTCTTGTACTACCCATATCATCAATATTAATCAAGCAGGAGTAGGGTTTTACCTCCATCGAGAGGGCCCGAACCTGGGTAAAAATATCGTGTCCCTTGTCTCCTGTTACCATCCGCCTAGACGCACAGTTCAGGACCCCCTACCCGAGATCCGCTAGTTTTGACACCGACACCAATCCTTTGTCCTTAGCATCTTGAAGGAGTTCCCACATCTTTTAGTCCATGCCACTCCATTGTTTAACTTATCTGAAACATACTAGATAAAAGTGTTAGTCCAACAAGAGATATGTTGACATCAATTACCAAAACCACCTAGGGAGAACTTGTGATTTCAATATCCCCCTTTTTGGTAATTGACGACAACATACATCAAAGCTTTAGATAAAGATATAAAGAGTAGCAAGTAAAGCTTTCGAAAGACATGTAACAAGCATAGGCTCCCCCTACATGTATGCAATCATGTGAATATGGAATATAGAAGCATGTGAGAGCATAACCATGACAGAGTAGGCAAAGTGTTACATGTATCTTGGCCATTTGCATCAGAGCAAAGAATATTAAAGAGAATACCTTCATGCTCATGAGTCCTTCTTGCAAACAGTATGTACATCAGCAAGAATTCCTCATACACATGATTGTGATGCATATACTTACCTTGTAGTCTTCAGTTGGCTTAGGATGGAATGAACCTGCGTAAACAAGGTTAGATAACACAGGTACATCTACTAGCCAGAGCAAACAGAAGAAACCTCAAGAATACCAAGACTGGGATGACATGTAGAGAGTGAGTACTAAGTACCACATTGGATTAGACATGTCCCCAAGAGTAAAGGTATGCAATGAATTTAAATGATTTCTTTCCCTTAGATGTCTTGCTCCCCCTGAATCTAGCATGGGATACTGGGAGAAGATAGGGAACAGAAAATCAGAGCTGAAAGATATAAATGAACAGAGCTAATGCAAGCTAATGCAAATAAGAACATATGAACATGTCTTTCCCCTCAAGAAGACATGTGGCATCTCTCCTCTTGAACACCAAGCATCTGGGATCCTTGAGAAATACTTTCTACTTGAGTATTCTCCCCCCCTGGAGATCTCTTTCTCCCCCTGAGGAGGTGATACTATCCCTCTCTGATGTGATCTCTCTAAGTGATAAGCTTTGATGTGATCTCTCTCTCTCCCCCTTTGACATCAATTTCAAAGAAGGGTTTGATCCTTGATTCACAACACAAAGGACTGATAAAAATGTGATGCTTGTAGAGGACAATATTCATTGAGTGGAGCTGGATCAGAAGAAACACAGAATAAGTGGCAAACTATTTTATCTGTTCTGAAATCGGTGGCACCAAGTGGTATGCTTCGGTTGCACCGAAAGGATTCGGTTGGACCGAAGACAACAAGTCGGTGAAACCGAGTTCATTGCAGAGAAAACACTTGTCACCTCAGCTCACTAGACTAGTAGGATCTCACAAAGATTTGAAAGGAATTTACTGAATGATATGCAATGAATTGGATGGAGAAAATGCAGAGCAAACAGAAAGAAACCTAGATGAAGTTTTTTTTGAAGGGGAAACAAATATGCATGAGACAAATGCAAAAACACAGAAAAGGACACAAGAGAACATCATCTAGAGATGGTCGGTGACAAAGTCACCTATGTTAGAGTATATTGACTTAGGAGTCAAGTGAGATCACTTGATCATAGGTCATACTCATCGTTTAAGCTCAAAATGGGGTTGCCATTTTTCGTTTAGGCATCTTGATGTATTCACATCTTGTCGAGTTACTTTAGCTCATGACTTGGAGTAAAGCTTCTCTAAGATGGAACAACATACCTTGGTTTGTGGTGTTGAATATGTTGTTGAACTTATGTGGGTTGCTCAAGGTTGATGCAGCTCATCAAGAGTTGGGAGAACCACTTGGAATTTGAGTCCATCTACCTACATGGGTTAGTTCTTGCAAGGAAGAGCACTTGTGTATCCAAAAATGACAATCATGAAGCTCAACATAGAATTTGTCAAAGGATATGTTTGAATGGTTTCGTGCTTCCTTGTCTTCAACCACCATTGTGTAGAGACTTGGTGATGTAGAGATTGCTCAAGATATGAGTAGGTTACAATCCCATGGAATTTGATTCAAACAAGTACCTACATGGGTTAGATAACATGCAAGATACAAATATATCCAAGACATATGATTTTCATCATAAGAGGAAAAATCAAGGATTAGTCATAAGCTCATGTCTTGCATGTATCCAATGGAGTTTCTACTCCAGGTTTTAAGCATCAATGATGTTCAATTCTCCTCTCAACCTGCAAAACACTTTCTCATCAAGAGGTTTAGTGAATATATCCGCTAATTGCTTTTCGGTGCGAACATGCTTAAGATCAATGTCACCCTTAGCAACATGATCTCGAATGAAATGATGACGAACTTTGATATGCTTAGTTCGAGAATGTTGTACGGGATTATGACCAATTTTGATAGCACTTTCATTGTCACAAAGCAATGGAACATGTTTCACATATATCCCATAATCTTTAAGAGTTTGGGTCATCCAAAGTAATTGAGCACAACATGAACCAGCGGCAATGTATTCCGCTTCGGCGGTGGATAAGGATACCGAGTTTTGTTTCTTGGAGGACCAAGACACAAGAGATCTACCAAGAAATTGACAAGTACCCGAAGTGGACTTTCTATCAACCTTGTCTCCGGCATAGTCCGAGTCGGAGTAGCCAACAAGATCAAAAGAGGCCCTCTTGGGATACCAAATGCCAAAATTTGGTGTATGGATTAAGTATCTCACTATCCTTTTCACGGCCTTAAGATGACATTCTTTAGGAGCAGCTTGATATCGTGCACACATGCACACACTTAGCATGATATCGGGACGTGAAGCACATAGATATAACAATGAACCAATCATAGAGCGATAAACCTTTTGATCAACCGGTTCACCATCTTTGGTAAAGTCAAGATGTCCACTAGTAGGCATGGGTGTAGACATACCTTTGCATTCTTGCATATTGAACTTCTTGAATAAGTCCTTGGTGTACTTCATTTGAGAAACAAAAGTACCTTCCTTAGTTTGCTTGATTTGAAACCCAAGAAAGAATTTGAGTTCACTCATCATAGACATCTCAAACTTCTCCGACATTAGCTTCCCAAACTTTTCACTAAAATGAGGCTTAGTTGAACCAAATATAATATCATCAACATAGATTTGGCACACAAACAGTTCTCTATTAACCCTTTTAGTAAAAAGTGTGGAATCAATTTTCCCAATTTCAAAGCCTTTTTCAATAAGGAACTTGGTCAAGCATTTATACCATGCTCTAGGAGCTTGTTTAAGACTATAAAGAGCTTTGTGAAGTTTGTAAACATGATTGGGTTTCTTAGGATTGACAAAGCTGGCAGGTTGCTTAACATAAACTTCCTCCTCTATTTCACCATTTAGAAAAGCACTTTTAATGTCCATTTGATACAAGGTGATATCATGATGATTAGCATAGGCAAGTAATATGCGAATGGACTCAAGTCTAGCAACGGGAGCATAAGTCTCACCATAGTCCATACCTTTGACTTGTGTGTAGCCTTGGGCGACGAGACGTGCTTTGTTGCGAACTACTTGTCCATCTTCATCTTGCTTGTTGCGAAACACCCATTTGGTACCGATGATGTTGTGGTTGTTGTCGGGCTTCTCAACCAATGTCCAAACTTGGTTCCTCTCAAACTTGTGTAGCTCTTCATGCATAGCATTTATCCAATCTGGATCTTCCAATGCTTCTTCGACCTTCATAGGTTCAATGCTAGAGATGAAAGCATAGTTTTCACAAAAGTCAGCTAAACGAGTTTTAGAGCGAGTGATTCTCCCGGTTTGAATATCATTGTAGATTTTCTCGACGGGATGGTCTTTAGCAATTCTTGCTCGAACTCGTGAAAGCTTTTGCTTGGTTCTTGGTTGAACTTCTTCTTCATCTTGTTCTTCTTCTTGGCCTTCTTCATTATTGGCGTTGGCGTTCTCTTGTCATGGTGGAGAAGGAGGTTGTTGATGTTCATCTTGATGCACTTCCTTGTTTTCTTCATCTTGGTGTGTCCCACTTGTGGACGCTTCCGTATCAACTATTGGTTCAACTTGTCGTGAAGTAGAAGCTTCCACTTGGACGGACGACGTACTTTCCTTCACCTCTGTTAGACGAACCTTGCCAATAGACAGGTCTTGGATTGCTACCGAAGGATCTTTGTCTCCTACATCAATTGGCAATTGCTCTACTCACGAGCCATTAGATTCATCAAACTTCACATCTACCGTCTCTTCAACCTTTCGGGTGAAATTGTTGTAGACACGGTAAGTGTGAGAGTTTGAGCCATAACCTAGTAGATAACCTTCATGAGACTTAGGAGCAAATTTAGAACGACGATGCTTATCAAGAATGTAGCACTTTGAGCCGAATACTCGAAAGTATCCAACTTGGGGTTTGTTACTGGTGAGGACCTCGTATGCCGTCTTGCCGAGTAGCTTGTGAGGATACAAGCGATTTGTTGCATGACAAGCTGTCTCAACCGCTTCTGCCCAAAAGTGCTTCGGTGTCTTGTACTCATCAAGCATCGTTCTCGCCATTTCGATGAGCGTCCGGTTCTTCCTCTCAACAACTCCATTTTGTTGAGGTGTGTACGTAGCCGAGAACTGATGTGAAATCCCTTCTTCATCAAGAAAGGTGTCCACATTTGCGTTCTTGAACTCCGTTCCATTGTCGCTGCGAACCTTCTTGATATTTACTTCAAAATGATTTTGGGCCTTCCTAGCGAAGTTTTTGAAGATCTTTTGGACCTGCGATTTATCATCGAGAAAGAACACCCATGTAAATCTTGAAAAATCATCAACTATAACTAGACCAAAAGAATTTCCACCGAGACTCTTGTAAGAGTTGGGACCAAAAAGGTCCATGTGAAGTAGCTCGAGTGGCATCCTTGTGGTCATGATGTTCTTCACGGGATGCCTTCCTCCAACCTGTTTACCTGCTTGACAAGCACTGCAAAGTCTATCCTTATCAAATATGACATCGTTAACACCAAGGATATGATTTCCTTTAATAATCTTGTCAAGGTTTCGCATACCAACATGACCTAGTCGTCTATGCCATAACCAACCTTTTGAGGATTTAACAATGAAGCAAGTTTTAGGTTGAGCCTTTTTAGTGAAATCAACAATGTATAGATCACCTCTACGTATACCGGTAAAGACCAATTTATGATTGTCTCGACGAAACACTTGGCAATCTACTTCAGTAAATTGGACATTGAAACCGAAATCAGCAAGTCTAGATACTGAAAGTAAGTTGTAGCCAAGAGATTCAACGAGCATAACATTTTGAATGGAGCTATCATGTGAGATGGCCACCTTACCGAGGCCAACCACCTTACCCTTTGAGTTGTCACCGAAAGTGACATACTTTCGAGGACTATCATTTCAAGCAAGCTCACGAAACATGTCTTTATCTCCGGTCATGTAATCGGTACATCCACTATCAAGAACCCATTCCTTTCCTCCTGACATATATCCCCGAAGATTTGCCATAAGACCAAAGTGTCTCATTGCATCATAAAGATCGAAGTCACTATCATCATCCTCATCATAGTATCCATGTTCAACATCGTCATGTGGTAGATCAAGTCCTAGAGAGGGTAATTCGTTAGAGTGAGTTTGACAATGATCTTGCTTATGAATTTTTATAGCTTCGGAAATAATATCACTGATAATTCCAACATCTCCTTTGGCACGCATAAGGTTTGTAAGTTCAAATAGACGATCACCAAACATAGGATCACTAGTATTCATCTTACTCAAAGAAATAGACTTATGGAGAATTTCATCTAGATTTTTCAAGGAATAATTTGGAAATCGTTCCTCAAGAAATTTCCATATAGTGTAAGCACACTGAAGAGTAGGCAGTTCTAAGATTCCTAATCATGTCAATTGACTCATCAAGAGTAGGATGCGTAGGATCAACATGAGGTACACAAGGGCTAGCAATGTACTTGTTCAAATGATATTGATTGAAAATTACAAGCATCTCATTTTTCCACTCATGAAAATACTCTCCATCAAGAATAGGCACTCTATGTCTAAGACTCCCCAAAGTAGACTAATCCATCTTCCTCCAATGGTGATTAAACCAAGGCAATGGAGACCAATGCTCTGATACCACTTGTAGGACCTTGAGAAGAGGTGTCTAGAGGGGGGTGATTAGACACTAAGTACCAAAGTTGCAGTTTTTAACTTCTTTAAGTTTAAGTGGAGTTTAGGCACAAGTTTAACATTCACAACATATAGCAAGCAAGCATGCAAAGAGTATATGAGCAGCGGAAAGTAAAGCATGCAACTTGCAAGAATGTAAAGGGAAGGGTTTTGGAGGATTCAAACGCAATTGGAGACACGGATGTTTTTGGCGTGGTTCCGATAGGTGGTGCTATCTTACATCCACGTTGGTGGAGACTTCAACCCACAAAGGCTAACGGTTGCACGAGTCCACAGAGGGCTCCACCCACGAAGGGTCCACGAAGAAGCAACCTTGTCTGTCCCACCATGGCCGTCGCCTACGAAGGACTTGCCTCACTAGCAGTAGATCTTCACGAAGTAGGCGATCTCCTTTCCCTTACAAACTCCTTGGTTCAACTCCACAATCTTGTCGGAGGCTCCCAAGTGACACCTAGCCAATCTAGGAGACACCACTCTCCAAAAAGTAACAAATGGTGTGTTGATGATGAACTCCTTGCTCTTGTGCTTGAAATGATAGTCTCCCCAACACTCAACTCTCTCTCATAGGATTTGGATCTGGTGGAAAGAAGATTTGAGTGGAAAGCAACTTGGGGAAGGCTAGAGATCAAGATTCATATGGTAGGAATGGAATATCTTGGCCTCAACATATGAGTAGGTAGTTCTCTCTCAGATATAGGATGTTGGAAGTGTAGGTTCGTTCTGATGGCTCTCTCCACGAATGAAGAGGAGGTGGAGGGGTATATATAGCCTCCACACAAAACCATTACACACAACTTGCCAAACTCGGTGGGACCGAATTGATAAACTCGGTTGGACCGATTCAGCAAACCTAGTGACCGTTAGGATTTTCGGTGGGACCGATATGCAACTCGGTAGGACCGATATGGTTAGGGTTAGAGCATAACTTAATCTCGGTGAGACCGATTTTGGTAATAGCTAACCAGAGAGTTGGTCAGGCAAACTCGGTGGGACCGATTACTCAAACTCGGTGGGCCGATTTTGGTAATAAGTTTACCAAAGAGTTTTTATTGTAATCTCGGTAGTACTGATTGCTCAAACTCGGTGAGACCGATTTTCGTAATGGACATACACAGAGAGATTACAATCCCATCTCGGTGAGACCGAGATCCCTATCAGTGAGACCAATTTGCCTAGGGTTTGTGGCAGTGGCTATGACATTTGAACTCGGTGGTGCCGGATAGAAAGAATCGGTGGGGCCGAGTTGACTTTAGGTTTAGGACATATGTGTGGAACTGGGAAAGTAGTTGAGGGTTTGGGAGCATATCACTAAGCACTGTGGAGCAAGAAACTCATTAAGCAACACCTCATCCCTTCTTGATAGTATTGGCTTTTCCTATAGACTCAATGTGATCTTGGATCACTAAAATGTAAAATGAAGAGTCTTGAGCTTGAAGCTTGAGCCAATACTTTGTTCTTAGCATCTTGAAGGAGTTCCCACATCTTTTAGTCCATGCCACTCCATTGTTGAACTTATCTGAAACATACTAGATAAAAGTGTTAGTCCAACAAGAGATACGTTGACATCAATTACCAAAACCACCTAGGGAGCACTTGTGCTTTCAGAACGTGTCACCTTTGTGTGCATAATTCAAATTTGAAATACAAGCACATGTTCCAGTGCACCAAAGTTGGTTGAAAAATCACATGTGTGTCCTCGGGTAAATTTCTAGGTTCCATGCAAGAAATGGGAATGAAATTCAAAATTCTGGGCGTCGTGGCTGGGTTGGAAACATTGAGAAACTTAGTTTTTTAATTCCTATAAATCCAAAACACGCATGAAAAGAATGAGACTTGGCTTGGTGCCATGACATGGCACCAACATGCTATGGTAAATTTGCAGTCCGATTTGCGAAGGCGCACACATTAACAATCAACAAAGTCATTTTGGAACAAGTGCTGTCATGTTACAATCGGAAACACAAGTATTATTGAAACTGTGGGCGTTCTACTTACTAGTACCATTTACGTGCCGCCACGCGTCCCCATTTTTTATTAGCTAGGAGGCGCCATGCAGGGTAGCTATTTGAGTACGAGAGGCATGCGATCAGACCCCTACGCGTGCTTATCGGGAGGAGAGCCCTTTGACCTCCATTTGCCGTCCACCTCTCTCCCAAGGTCTCCATTAATGGCGCCCGAGCCTCTGTTTAATGGCGTGGCTATATCTCACTCGACTGAGATTTAAGAGAGAAAAAAAAGAAAATCTGAAAGCACGGATCTTGATGTAAGATCCGACGGACCTATATAGCATCTACTGCGACTTATAGCAAGACTGATGAATATATAAGGACAGTTTTTTTATCAAAGAAGGGATTTCCCCTTCCGATTTTCATTACTGAAAACAACGACAATTCACAAGAAGTTCAGCACAACTCTAGCCTAACATGAAGGACTAAAAGCTACTCCCTCCGTCCCATAATATAAGACGCTTTTTGACACTAGTATAGTGTCAAAAAACATCTTACATTATGAGACGGAGGGAGTACCAGATTGAAATCGCAACATCCCAAGAGGCCAACAAAGGCCAAACATCCGTGCTAGCACCCAACATTTCACAACCGATGACACAATCCACATCCTAAACCAATTATTAGATCAAAAGAAACCAGGTAACTGAAGGAAGCCCAGCAGAAACTAGAAGAACAACAACGCCAGGGTCGCCACAGCAAGAGTTTTCTTCATTCCAGCCTCGCAACATTGATCTTCCACAGAAAGATAAGGATGATTAATTGTCTTACATAATTAGAAAGATAATTAAAAAAGCCACATGCGGCTACGCCCGAAATACACAAGGGAAAAAGAAGAAGGAAGACAAGGATCTGGCTCGTTGATCTCTACTTTCTTGATGCGTTGTTGCAGGCCGCGGGAACTAGTCTCCGTAGCGAGCGGAGATGAGCTCTTTCGTGTCCTCAAGACGCTGCTTGAGAACATCCATAGATTCCTCCACCAGCCCTTGGCGCTCGTTGCGGAGCATGTCATTCTCGTCCTTAAGTTTCTTGACGATGACACCGGTCCTCTTCAACAAGGCACTGGTCTCCTCCTACTGGTCTGCACTTCGGATGATCTTCTCCCTCAGCAGGTCGCGCTCGGCCTGGAGCCTCTCATTGCCCTCCCTTAGTTGCCGGATGACGCCGGTAGCCTGTTCAAAAGAGGCTTTCATGTCATCCTGCAACCTCGCCAAGCTGGAGATCTGATCCATCTAGCTATGGATGATCGCATGCATGTCCCTGTAACAGTCGTCTCCTGCCTGCGAGAAATTTTCCCAGGGCGCCGCGGCGCGGTGGGACATCCTCTGCTGCATTCCTGGCGCGATGGGACATCTCTTCTGCTTCCGCGGCGCGGCCGGACCAGTCTGCTGCATCGACGGCATGGCGGGACCTCCGTGTTGCTTCAGTGGCGCGGCGGGACCTCTGTGCTGCTACTTCCGTGCGGCGGGACATGTCGGATGCTCTCGCAGCAAGGCGGGACATCTCTCGTGCTTCCGCTTCCATGCTCGCCTCTCCCTGGTGGCAATCTCTTGACCCAGAACTCACGTTGGCCATGGCAGACGCAAGGGAAGGATGCTGAATGACTTGTTTGTTTTTGTGGATGAGGAGTTGAGGAGGAATGTGCAGTCATCTTGGCATACTAGTATTGTTAACCAAGTACTAATACGCTCCGAAGTGGGAAACCGTTTAGGTTGTGATCGGTGTGAACAGGTTTGGAATTCAATATAGCGTGGTACTAATACGCTCCTAAGTGGGAAACCGTTTAGGTTGTGATCGGTGTGAACAGGTCTGCAATATAGCATGGAGTAATTTGGAATGTGACGAGATGCAGGCTCAAAATTTATAAATACCCGCGTGGCAAGCTCTAGGCTAGTCCTTTTTTCAGATGCATTAAACCTATCTCTCGGGACTTCTCGCACGCACCATCGTGCTACCCACAAAAACTTGTACTTTGTGTTTAGTAGTACGTTATACAGGAAGAGAAGAGGTGCACGCACGCACTCGTCCTCTCACACACGCGTCTGTTTTTTCTCGAAAAGGAGGATGATGACCCCCGGCCTCTGCATCTGGGAGTCACACACGCATCTATAGCTACAAATTGTAGTGTTCTCAACCATCCGATCGGCTCTATCATGGATGTACCTATATACTAAAACATGGCTAGATACATCTATATTTTGACAAATGGAAGGCATGTATTGTGGAACGGAGGGAGTTCTTGTCATCAAAATGGATAAAAAGGGACGTATCTAGAACTAAAATACGTCTACATACATCTCCTTTTATCCATTTTGATGACAAGTACTCCCTCCGTCGGAAAATACTTGTCATCAAAAAGAATAAAAAGGGATGTATCTAGATGTATTTTAGTTCTAGATTCATCCCTTTTCATCCATTTTGATGACAAGTATTTTTGGACGGAGGGAGTAGTACTTCTTACCCAAAGGAACTTTATATCCAACAGACACAAAATATCTGTTCGACTGTTGGAAATTACTGATCTGATGTCGAAGTAATTGCTGCATCGCCACCAAAACCCACCATTTCCTAAGCTAAAGTAGACCAAGGCAATCCCTATATTAGCATATTACTAAGATAAACAGAAGCCATTGTTGAAACATTTAGGACGTGAGCTTGTCAATCTGAATGTGGAGGGACACAAGCTTAGCCCCGGCCAACAGCTTGGGCGGAACTGTCAAGAAGGTCAGCTCCTGCACGTCGATGTCGCCGGGATCCTTGCTGCTTGTCACCTCCATTTCCACCTCGACGGCGTCGGTCGTGCCTTTGGGCTCCCTCGGCGGGCCATTCGCCCACAGCTTGGCCCAGTACTATGGCAGTGGGTACGCCCCTGCTCTGATGCAGACGACCGACATGGCGATAGGCGTGCCCATGTCGAGCACGCCGCCGACCAAGAAAAACGCCTGGCGGTCCTCCTCCGCGAACAGCAAGAGCCGTGGCTCCGACAGTGGCACTTGCAGCTGGAGCACCTTATCGTACTGGATCATGTGCATAGGCATGGGATGTGTGTTGCTGATGTGGTGATAGAGCACCGGCGGCGGGCCTTCGTAGCTGTAGACGGGCACGGGGCATTTGTAGGGCGCGAGCGGACACACGCTCTGGTGATCGACGAGCTTGTGGTAAGTGACGTAGAGCCCACAGCCTTCGTGCGGGCACTCCACCCTCAGCAACGAAACGACGGCGTCCACCGCCGTGTTCCGCACGTCGAAGCCACCGCCGCGCTAGCACTTCTGGCACTGCCGCTGGTTCCCGGGGCGCTCGACGCGGCAGTCCGCGCAGGCCAGGTGCCCTCCCTTGCACTGCAGAAATCAATCGAACAACACATCAATCAAGAAACCTGCACCTTGCTCAATCAGCCGAATGGACGAGGTGTATTCGAACCTCATACACTGGAGGCGTCAAGGGGCGGAGGCACAAGGGGCAGTGGAGCATGGTTAGGTCCATCGAGACCTTAGTGAGCTCCCTCGTCGGTTCCTGTTCTGTCTCATGATCTCGCCCTCCTCGTGCACAACCATCTCTCGCTTGGGCTGGGGCATTACAAAGCTTTACCGTCACATATTTTATACTCTGCGCATAGCTGTCCTCCCGCATACCAAGGAAGGCAGTAGTTTGAGTTTTCTGGACAAATTTGCCCCTGTGCATGAGTAAGCTGCATAAATATCGACAGTAAATGCGCATGCAATGGTTGGCTGGTCCTCCTTCCTTTTCGCTTGAGTTGGCTTCCCCAGGCGGTCAAGCCGCATCCGGCTCTGCACGCGTTTGCCTGTAGCCATTTTCTGCTTTGGAAACTGGCGTGATTAATGGGGGCAGAACTAATCGAGCGGGGGCACAGATGGAAACCAACGTGGACGCTCAGACTAATCTGAGAAAAACAAGAAAAAGTTATACGCAAAGTAAAAGGAATCAGAGGGAGTAATACTTCAAGGTGCATTAAATCAACACATGCAAGAATCAAATGGAGAGTCACGGCATGCATGCATGCATTGTAATTAATGCATCAGTAACCCTAAATAATTGAAATATATCAAGTGAAGTGCTTTGATGTGTCGCGTCAACTCGTACATCAATGAGAAGTTTGATTATCCTCTCCCTCACGGACTTAACTGCACCTGCCTTTGGCTGTATGACAGGTTGGCCACACACCTATCGGCCCATCTGTCATACACGCAAAGACAGGAGCGTCCCTCCCTCGCCCATGAGCGTGGTGGCTAGCAAGACTAGGAGAAGCTTTCGCGACATGCTCTCCCTCCCGCACGCGGTGGACATGCAGCAGTTCAATCGGTGTCAGATGGCCAGAAGCGTACTCTAGTACTCCTCCAGTGCAGTAGTACACCATCATTGTTTGACTTCCCGAAGAGGCGAAGAGCCAAGCGCAGCCCGGACACTCGTGTGGCAGTTTCATGTGTAGAGTAGTCTAGATAGCGTGTACCGTGCCTGTAAGCTTAAAATCGTCGGCTCCATGCTATGTGGCCGTCTCAAAGTTTATTTTAAAATTAAAATAGTCTTCTGGCCCTACCTGCCACCCTAGTGATTGTAGTTTGCACACTCATCTGGTCAAGACAGGAATATATATTTTAATTTTTTTTAGAAAAGGGGGGACTCCCCGGCCTCTGCATCAGAACGATGCATACGGCCACATATATTTTAGTTTGTGGTGGGTAAATGTTAGACGTTGCAGCAAATATATTGTACACTACGGGTCTTTCAACCAAGTTTAGACGCAAGCATCTGGGGCCAGTGCTATGATGTGTCGCTTCAACTTGTAGAACGAGGAGAAGCTTGATTTTACTACACGCCTTCTCCCTCGCCCATGGGCCGGCGGTCTACAACAAGCTATCTGTCCCGCTCGCGGTGGACGGACATGCAGCAGTGGATTCAACACTGTAGAAGCAGTAGTAGTAACATCATTGTTCGTCTTCTCGAAGAGGCGAAGAGCCAAGCGCAAACCGAACATTGCAGTTGCGAACATTGGAGCACGCATATAGCCAGGCTCTTGCATCAGACAAAATTGCTATGTGAGCCCACTATTGTACTAGTACGTACAACTACTTGCTAGTATAGCCCTGTAAACTAGAAAGGAGTATTTGCCCTTCTAGAGATTTCAACAAGTGACTAGACTACACCGAGACTGAGTACATATGGAGCAAAATGAGTGAATCTGCACCGTAAATAAATACGTACTAGTTCTATCATTTTCCTCTCCGAGGTGCACAATATTGAATATACTGACTAGTCTCTTTTTGACACGCATTTACGTTTTTTTGACACAGTACAGACGCAAGCGCTCATATACACGCGCATACACTCACCCCTATGAATGCACACACGCACGGCACTATCATCTTGAAATTTACGAAGTCACCATAGGCACCTCATCGTCGACGGGTCCATAGGTGCTTGAATGCCAAGGAGGAAGAGGGTAGCGGTTCCCGAGACGTTGAACGGTCAATGATGCATCCTCAATTACATGCAGAGGGAATTAATTGGAGAAGCAGACTAGAGCCAGCACGATGTGAATGCAATAGAGTTTGGACTCTCATATAATAAAGGTGCCCCACCACTCCAATCCATCTACTCCCAAGTCTCTGAGCAACACTGCTCACTCCAATCCAAGACCAAGTGACCAGAAGCCACAAGCACCTATGGAGGCGATGGACGCGAGCGGCAGTCGGCTGTGCCAAATCATCCAAGGCGCCGGACTACAGCCCCGCACCGCGCATCATTTCCAGATGGTGCTGGCGACCATAGGCATCGTAGCCCTCGCCGATGCTGGCTTCGCCTCTGGCATGGACTACATGATGGTCAACTCCATCCGCAAGTTCATCGCCGTCAAGAAGCGCGCGGACGACCTTGCCGTACTGCTCCAGCCCGTGCAACCAGGCTCCTCATTGCCTGCCACCCTCATCGGCCTACATGGTGACGAACTCTTTCAAGCCCTGGTGGCCCTGCAGGTGCCGGAGGTCGCGATGAAGAATGTGCACCTCGAGGCTGCGCTCGCCGCGCAGCGCCTCGCCATGCAAGAAATCGTCGACCTGCACATCCACGTCTACGAGGAAATCGTCTACATAGGCCACTACAAGGCAAGCGAGGACAGAAAGAAGTTGGCCTTCTTCCAGCGGCTGGAATCTTTGGACGCCATTATTCAGAAGCACGTTGACCTGGCCACGAAAGCCGCTGCTACGTAGGCGCCGTTCGGTGGGCCGGCGCCCTGAGTCGAGGAGGTGGACGTCGTCGATGGATACATCTCTTCTTCTTGCCTCCTGTAACCAGCACTGCATCGCCTCGTGGCCTTAATGTTTTATTAGTATAGTACTCCCTTCGTTCCCAAATATAAGTCTTTCTAAAGATTCCAGCAAGTGACTACTACATACGGAGCAAAATGAGTGAATCTACACTCTAAACTATGTCTTCATACATCTGTATGATGTATTCCATTTGAACTAGTATCTAAAAAGGCTTATATTTATGAATAGAGGGAGTATATGGCATTTTTTATTCCATTCATAAAGTTTTCACTGTGAGGTGGGGCCACAGTTGAGCAAACCCACCCCACCCACCTGGCGTCGGTCGAGTTTAGAATTAGAAGAGAGCAAGGGAGGAGAGCTAGCTGTAGCACGGACGCTGTTGTCAGATGGCACTCGTGTTTATAGAATAGGAGTACTGTGCACTCGTGCCTCTTTTTTTTGAGGGAAAAATTAGTCGTATGTATAGTACCACTAGTTGGTGCGTGCAACCTATAGTTGTCATCACTTTAGGTCTCCTTTTTGAACCGCGGCTACGCTTCACAGTACATATTTTTTCACGCATTTATCCTCCTATATGTACTCCTAGGCTATTTCCACGTGCTCCCATTCACCGACATGTGGGACATAGAGCATCTGGGTCGTAGTGCATGCAGGACTTGGAGCATATGCCGGGGTACTTTACATTTCAGACCTCACGAATTACATGCAAACCCCCCGCGGAAGAATAAATAAATCAATGAATTACTACATGAAATAGGATTATTTTCATGGAAACCGGAGCACATTCATTAAATTTTGGACATAACACGTTTATAAAAAATGACCGGACCTAAACCAGTCTAAGGGCCTCTTTGATTTTCCCGAAAAAAGGGCCGCTTGTTATTCTTTGCCGAGTGTAGGCCCACCCCGCACCCAAACTAGTCAAGTTTCCCACTCCTCTCCGTCTGCGACTCCACTGCCGCGTCTTCCCCATCTCCGTGTCGTTCCAGTCTGGGGCCTTGCCGTCGTCCACCGCCTCCGTGCACTCGGCGCGGCGTGGTCAACATATGAGAGTCATCGGAAGAGGACTGTACGTGGAGAGCCTAACGGCTGGGACCCACGAGGTCCATGGTCGCACGCAAGGAAAGTTCCTCCTTATTACGCACTGTACGTGCACTGTACATGGGAAGGGCTTCTGTATTTTGCGAAAAAACATTCCCCCCGCTGACAGGTCGGACCCACCAGCTATATCTTCGCACGCAAGGAAGTGCCTCCTTATTACGCACCAAAAAATGAATACCCCCTGCTAGCCAGGACCCGCCATAGTGGGTGGCTGACTTGTGGGCCTACTAAGTTGACGAGGACGGAGGGCCTTGTCAACTTAGTCAACATGAACGATTCTAGCTCCAGTGATCGTACGATGTCCATCCAACGGCCATAGTGCTTCTTCAACCTCTGGTCTTCTTGCTCCAGCCACCCAAAGCAGTGCCCGTCGTGCCGCGTGCTCCTGCCTCTCATGGCCGGCTGTGATGCCGCAGAGGCCTCACCGCCCCCTGCTACTCCCACTGCTGGCCCAGGTTATCCCTCTACTCACCCACACCCCCTGTTATTCTGCAGCGACAGCAGCCTCACGCTGCAGCCGAACCAGTGAACACTCGTACTCCTCTCCACATGGGCATCCACTACCGCATCTTCCCTGGCTCCGTGTCGTCCCCTTCCTAAGCCCCGCCGTCGTCCACTGCCTTGGTGCTCTCGGCGGGGTGTGGTCAATGTGGTCAATGACCGACTTCCATCAGAAGAGTATTGTACGTGAAGAGGCTGACAGCTGGGTCCAAGGCCACACCCAGTTTTTTTGTGATTTGGCAAGTAAGTCGCTTTGTCAGGCCTGTTGGGCTGCAAATCTTTCAAGACGAGGAGAGCTTCATTTGGCTAGCCGAGAAAATGGCCTATCAGTAATGAGAAATGGGATGTACATTCTTAAAACACATCAAACCGGCAATTAGTTTCAAATATCTTTTTTTCATTTCGAGATTTTAAATTACATCAATTTTTATGCGTGGAGAATTTGTTGGATTTTATATTGATATACATTTATTTTTAAAATCAGTTTGAATGTGAGTCGAAATTTCGGGATTAAAAACAGTTTGGACCGCACCGAAATATGCAAAATTTCGTATAATTTTTTAACCGTG
Source organism: Triticum dicoccoides (assembly GCF_002162155.2). Taxonomy (NCBI): domain Eukaryota; kingdom Viridiplantae; phylum Streptophyta; class Magnoliopsida; order Poales; family Poaceae; genus Triticum; species Triticum dicoccoides. The sequence goes on along the minus strand of NC_041387.1, from coordinate 550,667,648 downwards.
GCCACAATATGGGCTATAATGCTAACAAAAAGAATATGGTCTCCAAAAAAACCTTAAGAATTAGAAAATTGGCTGTAAATTATTAGAAATAATGGCAGATGAGCTATATATTGTTTTCCACAGATTTCAGGCTTTCCTAAAAAAGGTTGACGCACAAGTAGTGACTGTTGGATGTCCATCCAACGGCCGTCGTGCTTCTTCAATCTCTGGTCTTCCTGCTCCAGCCGCTCAAACAAGCACCGGCGGGAATGCCTGCTCCCTCCTCCCCACGGTCGGCTGTGCTGCCGCGCAGGCCTCACCGCCCCACCGTACTCCCATCATTGGCCTAGCCATCCCTCTACTCACCCACACCTGATGTTATTCTCCGGCGACGGCAGACGAACCAGTAAACCCTCGTACAGTCTTACTCCCCTCTGTTGGGGAACGATGCAGAAAACAAAAATTTTCCTACTCGTTTCACCAAGATCATCTAGGAGTTCATCTAGCAACGAGTGATTAGATGCATCTACATACCTTTGTAGATCGCGTGCGGAAGCGTTCAAAAGAACGGTGATGATGTAGTCGTAGTCGACGTGATCCAAATCACCGATGACCAGCGCCGAACGGACGGCACCTCCGCGTTCAACACACGTACGGAACAGCCACGTCTCCTCCTTCTTGATCCAGCAAGGGAGGGAGGAGAGGTTGAGGGAGATGGCACCAGCAGCAGCACGACGGCGTGGTGTTGATGGAGCTGCAGTACTCCGGCAGAGCTTCGCTAAGCACTATGGAGGTGGAGGAGGTGTTGGAGAGGGAGAAGGAGGCAACCAAAGGCCAAGGCGTTCAGGTATGAAGTCCCTCCTCTCCCCCACTATATATAGGAGGGCCAAGGGGGGGTGGCCGGCCCTAGGAGATCCAATCTCCTAGGGGGTGCGGCGGCCAAGGGGGGTTTCCCTCCCCCCCAAGGCACCTAGGAGGTGCCTTCCCCTCCTAGGACTCTTCCCTCTTCAAACCCTAGGCGCATGGGCCTATGTGGGGCTGGTGCCCTTGGCCCATTAGGCCAAGGCGCACCCCCTACAGCCCATGTGGCCCCCCGGGACAGGTGGACCCACCCGGTGGACCCCCGGGACCCTTCCGGTGGTCCCGGTACAATACCGATAACCCCGAAACTTGTCCCGATGCCCGAAATAGGACTTCCCATATATAAATCTTTACCTCCGGACCATTCCGGAACTCCTCGTGACGTCCGGGATCTCATCCGGGACTCCGAACAACATTCGGGTTACTGCATATACATATCCCTACAACCCTAGCGTAACTGAACCTTAAGTGTGTAGACCCTACGGGTTCGGGAGACAAGCAGACATGACCGAGACGACTATTCGGTCAATAACCAACAGCGGGATCTGGATACCCATGTTGGCTCCCACATGCTCCACGATGATCTCATCGGATGAACCACGATGTCGAGGATTCTATCAACCCCGTACGCTATTCCCTTTGTCTATCGATATGTTACTTGCCCGAGATTCGATCGTCGGTATCCCAATACCTCGTTCAATCTCGTTACCGGCAAGTCACTTTACTCGTACCGTAATGCATGATCCCGTGACCAGACACTTGGTCACTCTGAGCTCATTATGATGATGCATTACCGAGTGGGCCCAGTGATACCTCTCCGTCATACGGAGTGACAAATCCCAGTCTTGATCCATGTCACCCAACAGACACTTTCAGAGATACCCGTAGTCTACCTTTATAGTCACCCAGTTACGTTGTGACGTTTGGCATACCCAAAGCACTCCTACGGTATCCGGGAGTTACACGATCTCATGGTCAAAGGAATAGATACTTGACATTAGAAAACTCTAGCAAACGAACTATACGATCTTGTGCTATGTTTAGGATTGGGTCTTGTCCATCACATCATTCTCCTAATGATGTGATCTCGTTATCAATGACATCCAGTGTCCATAGTCAGGAAACCATGACTATCTGTTGATCAACGAGCTAGTCAACTAGAGGCTCACTAGGGACATGTTGGTGTCTGTTATTCACACATGTATTACGATTTCCGGATAATACAATTATAGCATGAATAAAGACAATTATCATGAACAAGGAAATATAATAATAATGCTTTTATTATTGCCTCTAGGGCATATTTCCAACAGTCTCCCACTTGCACTAGAGTCAATAATCTAGTTACATTGTGATGAATCGAACACCCATGGAATTCTGGTGTTGATCATGTTTTGCCCTAGGGAGAGGTTTAGTCAACGGATCTGCTACATTCAGGTCCGTATATACTTTACAAATATCTATGTCTCCATCTTGAACATTTTCACGAATGGAGTTGAAACGACGCTTGATGTGCCTTGTCTTCTTGTGAAACCTGGGCTCCTTGGCAAGTGCAATAGCTCCAGTGTTGTCACAGAAGAGTTTGATTGGCCCCGACGCATTGGGTATGACTCCTAGGTCGGTGATGAACTCCTTCACCCATATTGCTTCATGTGCTGCCTCCGAGGCTGCCATGTACTCCGCTTCACATGTAGATCCCGCCACGACGCTCTGCTTGCAGCTGCACCAGCTCACTGCTCCACCATTCAACATATACACGTATCCGGTTTGTGACTTAGAGTCATCCAGATCTGTGTCGAAGCTAGCGTCGACGTAACCCTTTACGACGAGCTCTTCGTCACCTCCATAAACGAGAAACATTTCCTTAGTCCTTTTCAGGTACTTCAGGATATTCTTGACCGCTGTCCAGTGTTCCTTGCCGGGATTACTTTGGTACCTTCCTACCAAACTTACGGCAAGGTTTACATCAGGTCTGGTACACAGCATGGCATACATAATAGAACCTATGGCTGAGGCATAGGGGATGACGCTCATCTCTTCTATATCTTCTGCCGTGGTCGGACATTGAGCTGAGCTCAATTTCATACCTTGCAACACAGGCAAGAACCCCTTCTTGGATTGATCCATATTGAACTTCTTCAATATCTTATCAAGGTATGTGCTTTGTGAAAGACCTATGAGGCATCTCGATCTATATCTATAGATTTTGATGCCTAATATATAAGCAGCTTCTCCAAGGTCCTTCATTGAAAAACTTTTATTCAAGTAGGCCTTGATGCTGTCCAAGAGTTCTATATCATTTCCCATCAACAGTATGTCATCTACATATAATATGAGAAATGCTACAGAGCTCCCACTCACTTTCTTGTAAACGCAGGCTTCTCCATAAGTCTGTGTAAACCCAAACGCTTTGATCATCTCATCAAAGCGAATGTTCCAACTCCGAGATGCTTGCACCAGCCCATAAATCGAGCGTTGGAGCTTGCACACTTTGTCAGCATTCTTAGGATCGACAAAACCTTCCGGCTGCATCATATACAATTCTTCCTTAAGGAAACCATTAAGGAATGCCGTTTTGACGTCCATTTGCCATATTTCGTAATCATAGAATGCGGCAATTGCTAACATGATTCGGACGGACTTCAGCTTCGCTACCGGTGAGAAAGTCTCATCGTAGTCAACCCCTTGAACTTGTCGATAACCCTTAGCGACAAGCTGAGCTTTATAGATGGTCACATTACCATCCGCGTCTGTCTTCCTCTTAAAGATCCATTTATTTTCTATGGCTCGCCGCTCAACGGGCAAGTCAGTCAAAGTCCATACTTTGTTTTCATACATGGATCCTATCTCGGATTTCATGGCTTCCAGCCATTTGTCGGAATCCGGGCCCGCCATCGCTTCTTCATAGTTCGAAGGTTCACCATTGTCTAACAGCATGATTTCCAAGACAGGGTTGCCGTACCACTCTGGTGCGGAACGTGTCCTTGTGGACCTTTGAATTTCAGTAGGGGCTTGATCAGAAGTATCTTGATCATTTTCATTAACTTCCTCTCTAGTCGGTGCAGGCACCTCAGGAACATTTGCGCCATTTTCCGGTTCAAGAGGTAATACTTCATCAAGCTCTACTTTCCTCCCACTTACTTCTTTCGAGAGAAACTCTTTCTCCAGAAAGGACCCATTCTTGGCAACAAAGATCTTGCCTTCGGATCTGAGGTAGAAGGTGTACCCAATAGTTTCTTTTGGGTATCCTATGAAGACGCATTTTTCCGACTTGGGTTCGAGCTTTTCAGGTTGAAGTTTCTTGACATAAGCATCGCATCCCCAAACTTTTAGAAACGACAGCTTAGGTTTCTTCCCAAACCATAATTCATACGGTGTCGTCTCAACGGATTTCGACGGAGCCCTATTTAAAGTGAATGCGGCAGTCTCTAAAGCATAGCCCCAAAAAGAAAGTGGTAAATCGGTAAGAGACATCATAGATCACACCATATCTAACAGAGTGCGATTACGACGTTCGGACACACCATTACGCTGAGGTGTTCCAGGCGGCGTGAGTTGTGAAACTATTCCACATTTTCTTAAGTGTGCCCCAAACTCGTGACTCAAGTATTCTCCTCCACGATCTGATCGTAGAAACTTGATTTTCCTGTCACGTTGATTTTCAACCTCACTCTGAAATTCCTTGAACTTTTCAAAGGTTTCAGACTTGTGTTTCATTAAGTAGATATACCCATACCTACTTAAATCATCAGTGAGAGTGAGAACATAACGATAGCCACCGCGAGCCTCAACACTCATCGGACCGCACACATCAGTATGTATGATTTCCAATAAGTCGGTTGCTCGCTCCATTGTTCCTGAGAACGGAGTCTTGGTCATTTTACCCATAAGGCATGGTTCGCACGTGTCAAATGATTCATAATCAAGAGACTCTAAAAGTCCATCAGCATGGAGCTTCTTCATACGTTTGACACCTATGTGACCAAGGCGGCAGTGCCACAAGTACGTGGGACTATCATTATCAACCTTACTTCTTTTGGTACTCACATTATGAACATGTGTAGCATCACGTTCGAGATTCATAAAGAATAAACCATTCACCATAGGAGCATGACCATAAAACATATCTCTCATAAAAATGGAACAACCATTATTCTCAGATTTAAAAGAGTAGCCATCTCGAATTAAACGAGATCCCGATACAATGTTCATGCTCAAAGCTGGCACTAAATAACAATTATTAAGGTTTAAAACTAATCCCGAAGGGAGATGCAGAGGTAGCGTGCCGACGGCGATCACATTGACCTTGGAACCATTCCCGACGCGCATCGTCACCTCGTCCTTTGCCAGTTTCCGCTTATTCCGCAGCCCCTGCTTTGAGTTACAAATGTGAGCAACTGCACCGGTATCAAATACCCAGGAGCCACTACGGGCACTAGTAAGGTACACATAAATTACATGTATATCACATATACCTTTCGTTTTGCCGGCCTTCTTATCCGCTAAGTACTTAGGGCAGTTCCGCTTCCAGTGACCGCTTCCCTTGCAATAAAAGCACTCAGTCTCGGGCTTGGGTCCATTCTTTGGCTTCTTCCCGGCAGCTTGTTTGCCGGGCGCGGCAACCTCCTTGTCGTCCTTCTTGAAGTTCTTTTTACCCTTGCCTTTCTTGAACTTAGTGGTTTTATTGATCATCAACACTTGATGTTCCTTCCTGACTTCTACCTCTGCTGATTTCAGCATAGCAAATACTTCAGGAATGGTCTTTTCCATCCCCTGCATATTGAAGTTCATCACAAAGCTCTTGTAGCTTGGTGGAAGCGACTGGAGGATTCTGTCAATGACCGCATCATCCGGGAGGTTAACTCCCAGCTGAGTCAAGCGGTTATGCAACCCAGACATAGTGAGTATGTGCTCACTAACAGAACTGTTTTCCTCCATCTTACAGCTGAAGAATTTGTCGGAGACTTCATATCTCTCGACCCGGGCATGAGCTTGTAAAACCATTTTCAGCTCTTCGAACATCTCATATGCTCCATGTCTCTCAAAACGCTTTTGGAGCCCCGGCTCTAGGCTGTAAAGCATGCCGCACTGAACGAGGGAGTAGTCATCGAAACGTGCCTGCCAAGCGTTCATAACATCTTGTTCTGCAGGGAGAACGGGTGCGTCACCAAGCGGTGCTTGTAGGACATAATCTTTCTTGGCAGCTATGAGGATGATCCTCAGGTTCCGGACCCAGTCCGTATAGTTGCTGCCATCGTCTTTCAGCTTAGTTTTCTCTAGGAACGCGTTGAAGTTGAGGACTACGTTGGCCATTTGATCTACAAGACATATTGCAAAGATTTTAGACTAAGTTCATGATAATTAAGTTCAACTAATCAAATTATTAGTGAACTCCCACTTAGATTAGACATCCCTCTAGTCATCTAAGTATTACATGATCCGAGTTAAACTAGACCGTGTCCGATCATCACGTGAGACGGACTAGTCAACATCGGTGAACATCTTCATGTTGATCGTATCTTCTATACGACTCATGCTCGACCTTTCGGTCTTCTGTGTTCCGAGGCCATGTCTGTACATGCTAGGCTCGTCAAGTCAACCTAAGTGTTTGCATGTGTAAATCTGTCTTACACCTGTTGTATGTGAACGTCTGAATAAAACACCCGATCATCACGTGGTGTTTTGAAACAGCGAACTGTCGCAACGGTGCACAGTTAGGGGGAACACTTCTTGAATTTATTGTGAGGGATCATCTTATTTACTACCGTCATTCTAAGTAAACAAGATGCAAAACATGAAAAACATCACATGCAATCAAATAATAAACGTGACATGATATGGCCAATATCACATAGCTCCTTTGATCTCCATCTTGGGGCTCCATGATCATCTTGTCACCGGCTTGACACCATGATCTCCATCATCATGATCTCCATCATCGTGTCTCCATGAAGTTGCTCGCCAACTATTACTTCTACTACTATGGCTAACGCGTTTAGCAATAAAGTAAAGTAATTTACATGGCGTTTCTTGATGACACGCAGGTCATATAAAAGAATAAAGACAACTCCTATGGCTCCTGCCGGTTGTCATACTCATCGACATGCAAGTCGTGAATCCTATTACAATAGCATGAACATCTCATACATCACATATAGATCATTCATCATTCATCACAACTTTGGCCATATCATATCACAAACCACTTGCTGCAAAAACAAGTTAGACGTCCTCTAATTGTTGTTGCAAGTTTTACGTGGCTGAATTAGGGTTCTAGCAAGAACGTCTTCTTACCTACGTTAAAGCCACAACGTGATTTGTCATCTTCTATTTACCCTTCATAAGGACCTTGTTCATCGATTCCGCTCCAACTAAAGTAGGAGAGACAGACACCCGCCAGCCACCTTATGCAACTAGTGCATGTTAGTCGGTGGAACCGGTCTCACGTAAGCGTACGTGTAAGGTTGGTCCGGGCCGCTTCATCCCACAATACCGCTGAAGCAAGAAAGGACTAGTAACGGCAAGAAGGTTGACAAATCGACGCCCACAACAAATTGTGTTCTACTCGCGCAAGAAGAACTACGCATAGACCTAGCTCATGATGCCACTGTTGGGGAACGTTGCAGAAAACAAAAAATTTCCTACTCGTTTCACCAAGATCATCTAGGAGTTCATCTAGCAACGAGTGATTAGATGCATCTACATACCTTTGTAGATCGCGAGCGGAAGCGTTCAAAAGAACAGTGATGATGTAGTCGTACTCGACGTGATCCAAATCACCGATGACCAGCGCCGAACGGACGGCACCTCCGCGTTCAACACACGTACGGAACAGCCACGTCTCCTCCTTCTTGATCCAGCAAGGGAGGGAGGAGAGGTTGAGGGAGATGGAACCAGCAGCAGCACGACGGCGTGGTGTTGATGGAGCTGCAGTACTCCGGCAGAGCTTCGCTAAGCACTATGGAGGTGGAGGAGGTGTTGGAGAGGGAGAAGGAGGCAACCAAAGGCCAAGGCGTTCAGGTATGAAGTCCCTCCTCTCCCCCACTATATATAGGAGGGCCAAGGGGGGGTGGCCGGCCCTAGGAGATCCAATCTCCTAGGGGGTGCGGCGGCCAAGGGGGGTTTCCCTCCCCCCCCAAGGCACCTAGGAGGTGCCTTCCCCTCCTAGGACTCTTCCCTCTTCAAACCCTAGGCGCATGGGCCTATGTGGGGCTGGTGCCCTTGGCCCATTAGGCCAAGGAGCACCCCCTACAGCCCATGTGGCCCCCCCGGGACAGGTGGACCCACCCGGTGGACCCCCGGGACCCTTCCGGTGGTCCCGGTACAATACCGATAACCCCGAAACTTGTCCCGATGCCCGAAACAGGACTTCCCATATATAAATCTTTACCTCCGGACCATTCCGGAACTCCTCGTGACGTCCAGGATCTCATCCGGGACTCCGAACAACATTCGGGTTACTGCATATACATATCCCTACAACCCTAGCGTAACTGAACCTTAAGTGTGTAGACCCTACGGGTTCGGGAGACAAGCAGACATGACCGAGACGACTCTCCGGTCAATGACCAACAGCGGGATCTGGATACCCATGTTGGCTCCCACATGCTCCACGATGATCTCATCGGATGAACCACGATGTCGAGGATTCTATCAACCCCGTACGCTATTCCCTTTGTCTATCGATATGTTACTTGCCCGAGATTTGATCGTCGGTATCCCAATACCTCGTTCAATCTCGTTACCGGCAAGTCACTTTACTCGTACCGTAATGCATGATCCCGTGACCAGACACTTGGTCACTCTGAGCTCATTATGATGATGCATTACCGAGTGGGCCCAATGATACCTCTCCGTCATACGGAGTGACAAATCCCAGTCTTGATCCATGTCACCCAACAGACACTTTCAGAGATACCCGTAGTCTACCTTTATAGTCACCCAGTTACGTTGTGACGTTTGGCATACCCAAAGCACTCCTACGGTATCCGGGAGTTACACGATCTCATGGTCTAAGGAAAAGATACTTGACATTGGAAAACTCTAGCAAATGAACTATACGATCTTGTGCTATGTTTAGGATTGGGTCTTGTCCATCACATCATTCTCCCAATGATGTGATCTCGTTATCAATGACATCCAGTGTCCATAGTCAGGAAACCATGACTATCTGTTGATCAACGAGCTAGTCAACTAGAGGCTCACTAGGGACATGTTGGTGTCTGTTATTCACACATGTATTACGATTTCCGGATAACACAATTATAGCATGAATAAAGACAATTATCATGAACAAGGAAATATAATAATAATGCTTTTATTATTGCCTCTAGGGCATATTTCCAACACCCTCCGCATGGGAAACAACTGTCGAGTCTTCCCTACCTCCGTGTCGTTCCCTTCCTAGACCTCGCCGTCGTCCATCGCCCTGGTGCTCTCGGTGCGGCCTGGTCAACATGGTCAACGACCGACATGCATCTGAAGTAGACTGTACGTGAAGAGGCCGACAGTTGGGTCCACGGCCGCACGCAAGGAAATGCCTCCTTATTACGCGCAAAATAATGATTCCTCCACCTGACATCAGGGACCCACCGAAAGGGCCTCTGTATTTTGCGAAAAAAACGTTACCGCCGCTGACAGCTCGGACCCACGAGCTATATCTTCGCACGCAAGGAAGTGCCTCCTTATTACACACAGAAAAATGAATACTCCCCCTGTTAGCTGGGACCCAGTATAGTGGCAGGCTAACTTGCGGGCCTACTAAGTTGACGGGGACGGAGGGCTTTGTCAACTTAGTCAATATGCACGATTCTAGCTCCAGTGACCGTACGATGTCCATCCAACGGCCGTAGTGCTTCTTCAACCTCTAGTCTTCTTGCTCCAGCCTCCCAAACCAGCGTCGGTCGTGCCTCATGCTCCTGCCTCCCGTGGCCGGCTGCGATCCAGCGGAGGCCTCATCGCCCCCTACTAGTCCCACCGCTGGCCAGGCAATCCCTCTACTCACCCACACCCCCTGTTATTTTGCAGCGACGGCAGCCTCACACCGCAGCGAACCAGTGAACCCTCGTACTCCTCTACGCGCAGGAATCCACTGCCGCGTCTTCCCCGGCTCCGCGTTATCCCCTTCCTAGGCCTTGCTGTCGTCCACCGCCCTGGTGCTCTAGGCGCGGCGTGGTCAACGTGGTCAAGGAATGACTTCCAGCGGACGTGGACTGTACGTCGAGAGGCTGACAGCTGGGTCCACGGCCGCAGCAAGGAAGTGCCTCCTTATTACGCGGAAAATAATGATTCCTCCACCTGACAGCAGGGACCCACCGGATAGGCCACCGTATTTCGCGAAAAAAATGTTTCCCTCCTGACTGTTGGGACCAACTAGCTACACCTTCGCACGCAAGGAAGTGCGTCCGGGCAAAAAAAACCCAAAACGATTCGCCCCCCTGACTGCTGGGACCCACCAGCTACATCTTCGCAAGCAAGGAAGTGCGTGACAGTCGGGACCCACCTGGTCGAAGCGTACATAGCGTTGTCATTCTGGTCGCGAAAGTGTACGTACATACTGGTCGACGTAGAGGCACGCACGTGTTGTAGTAGAGGCGCGCTCGTGTCGTAATAGAGGCGCGCACATAGCATGTACACGTACGTACAGTGGCGAGGGTGCAAGAAAGAAAATACGGCCACGTACGTACATATGGGCAGGGTCTCGAACGCCTACTCACGCATACGTACATGGCTGGGGCAGAACGGAGAAACAGCGTCGTCGTCGTGTTTAGGGGAGCCAACCGGCTGGGTCGGAATGGAATGCGTTGTCGTGTTCATCGGGAGGGCTTGGACGGAACAGGCGATGGAAACGAGGCCTGGCGTACCGCACAACGGAGGATACAGACCTCCTACATTCGGAACGGGATCCTGTTGATCGAGAGGTGTGTGGCGTACCGCAAAACGGAGGAAACGGACCTCCTACGGTCGAAATGGGGGTCCTGTTGATCGGGAGGGGTGTGGCGTACCGCAAAATGGACGAAACGGAGCTCCTACGGTCGAAACGGGGGTCCTGTTGATCGGGAGGGGTATGGCGTACCGCAAAACGGAGGAAATGGACCTCCTACGGTCGAAATGGGGGTCCTGTTCATCGGGAGGGGTGTGGCATATACCGCAAAACG